>NW_010340988.1:16174-115843 GCF_000700745.2 Antrostomus carolinensis
CCCCCCAACTTTGGAAGGTTCTATAGCAGGTTTTATAACCTTACAGAAATGCCATAGATTTTTCCAGAGGAGTGAAAAAGTGAAGTTTGATGTAAAAATTCCAACAGAAATGTTGAATTTCATGGGAATTCTTGGGTATGGATTTTCTATCAGGAAAGAAGCTGGCCAAGGTCACCCTCCAGATCTCCGATGAGAGCCAGCTGAGCAGCTACGTACAGCACTAGCAAAGACCAGGTGGCTCATTAATGGTTCTTTCCTCTTCCTCACACATTGCCTCTCTGCTCACTCCACCAGTGTCCCATGATAGCCATCACACCTCTTCTCAACCTGTCTTAGGTCAAACAAGCCACAGTCTTATGTAGTTTCTCCATTTCCTCTTGTCCATAGTCAGTCAGATTCAGAAATGAGGATTCCATGAGCGTGGCCAACTAGAGCTTAGCACAGCACTCCAGTAACAGTATTAATGCTTCTCTGTTTCTCCTGATGGTCAAAATATGTCATTTCAGAAATCCTAAGATTTTGTCGCCTTTCTCACAGTGATATCACAGCCAGATGGCTCATGGTCTGTCCATCACTGCCTCATTACCCCTGTGGTGTTGTTATATCTGTGGTGTTTCTCATGACTAAGAGTTGTGGTCATTGCCACTGCCATCTAAATTTGACTCTGAAGTCTGGATGCTCAAATATCACTGGAAGTTACTTCACACTGGAAGTAACTTGCTGACTTTGGGAGGGGTTGGTGCCCAGACAGCATAGCAAATTTGTTAATGTCCATCTACCACTTTGGCTGGTGACAAATTGTTCTGTGTCCGTCATCTCCATGGAGGGAAGGAATGCAGGTCAGGCGTTGAATCGCACATGGGCATGTCTTAATTTTGCCACAGACACTTCCTGATGGGTAACATGAGCAGTGGGCTGTGCTTTGACATGCACTGTTGCTGTTGCTCATAGAAGCTTTTTCAGCATTGTGCTGAGTTGAGGTAAAAAGATGGAGGTGATATTGTTTTTTCTAGTCAAGAAACTGATGATAGTTGATGAGCTGAATGGCATCAGGCTTGTTCTCCATTAACGCTTTTTGTAACTGTACTACACAGTGCCAGGATCTGCTGTACACAATGTCTTTTCATTTGTGCTAAGCTGTTTGATTATTTTTTTTTTCCTCAGAACTCGGTCTCTATATATTCACAGTAGCTATTATCCTAAAAATCTTCATGAAAGGTTATTGCAGTTGTAAGTTAATTTGATGAAATGGTACTCTTAATGCAATTATTCATGATAACAGTGATCATAGAAATGAAGAAAATACATGTTGAAAAATTTATTATCAAACTGGTAAAAGCAATATTGCTCACATTGTTGCTTAACAGCATTCAATTGCTTTGCGTTACTTGTTACATTGGAATCAATGGCCTTGCTCGCTATTGTCTTTTTTTCTATTTGTGTAAATACAATCCATGTTAATGAATATGATATTTGAGCACATCCAAACTGGTTTGTCTTGGAGACTGTGAGTAACAGTTTATTTATAACACCATCAGAAGCAGTTGAACATTCAGGCCAAGCTTTTTTTCTCTCCCTTTATTAAGAGAATTGAATAACTTCCATATAATAATATTTACGTTGCTCGAATAGAAATCATGTGGTGCTGGGAAGTTTGTAGCACTGGATTATTTGCCGTTTCACTAATGTTTTCACAATGCTGCAAGCTAACCCTTTAGAAATCCGTCAATGCTTTTACTAAATGGTAACATTTAATTTTTGAGTGCTTTTACAAAATCCACACAGTTGATGAAAGCAGATTAAAGGAGCATGAAATTAGTGGGGCTTACATCTCTTTATGGTTTGTGAGCTGAACTATTATTGGTCTCCAGACCTGATTGTGAATCCAAATAAATGAAGGCCAAAGTTTCTTATATTTAGATTTTCTAAATAAAAGAGCTTTTAAATTACCTTCTTCACACCAGATGAACACCAAGTGTCTTGTACATTTGTGTATGAAATTACCCTCTGTCCTTTGATTTAAGCTGTGACAAAAAAGAGCAAAATGTTGAATGAACTAACTTTGGTGTGAAATTTAAGGGCCAGTAGTGATTACTGGGGCCTAGGGGGAAGCGTTCCCTGGGGCCACATTACTGCCTTGATGTCTAATGATGGGCTGGCGCTGACTGCATTTGGAAATCAAATAATGCATCAGACTGTTAAACTCCCATTAAAACCGTGGTGTCTAATACGTCTGTGGATCGCAGCTTGCTTTACTATATACATCCCAGTTCAGGGTTAAAGAAGAAATGCTCTATAGGAGCACCTAGAAAAGATCTGTGCTTGTCTACTCATCTAGTTGGCTACAACTATTTTATTATTTGTTATTATCATATCCATACTATGTTAAACACCTTCTGGCTGACAAAGAAGACCTAGGGAATTCGAATTCTTAAGGCAGAAAGGTGAGTGAGTGCAAACTGTCATTACAGAAACGCTGCAGGATGCAAGCAAAGCTGTAAAAATGGTTCATGGTCACACCTTAATGTAAAAAGGTCTCTTACTGCATTGCTGGTCTTGTTTCTCTTTCCAAGTACAGTTCACCTCAGAAAATGTTGTTCAGGAGAGGTATCATGAAGGATTATTGACTTTATAGGTCTTGTATGAAAGGAACAAAGCGATGAATGTATGGGTTTGTAATGTTTGTAAGAGCCAAAGAGACGCAAAGGGAATAGGATGGACACCAGAGGACCAGGAAGGTGCCAGGGATTCAAATGCATGGCAGGAGCAAGGGAAAAGTGTCATGCTGCTGAAGGAGGTGTAAGTGAGCACCCTGGAAAAGGGCAGGGCTGGTCGAAACACTGGTTTAAGTGACAGACGGTCTTGTTAGTGTGTGCAACTTGAGAGAGCTAGGTTTTAAGACTGCGTGGAAAATAATGAAATCCCAAATAAGGTAGACGACTTCTAGAAGGAAGAAATGGTGCACGGTGGAAGATCCCGGTTGTGTAGTGCAAGACAGCAGGAGCTCCAAAATGGTCCGATCAGTGGTGAGTTTAGACAGGTGGTTTCTTTCCTTCTGGGGAGGTCTCTGGGATTTGTTCCATATTCTGGAATATTATTCTTTCCAAAAAAATTTCCCTAAAGTTGATGTCTGAAGGACTGCTTAACAAAGTGACAGCTCTTTTTTGCATGGTCTTCATTTATGTGGAATCTGTTGACATGTAGTCATGTTGCTCTCACTTTATACGCAAGACAGAAATTAAGTGCACACACTTAATTTCTTCAAATGACTGCTCAGAGTTGTGAAGGGAAGGGCCACATCCATTCCAGCCACATATCTGAAAGGAGGTGCAGTGACAAAAATGTTTTGTTTACCATGAGGTTTAAAGCTTATGCTGCCAAAAACCACCTAAGTGCTTAAATCATCCGCTTTCAAGCCAAAATTAAAAAAAAAAAGTTTCCTATGTAATCGAAAGCAGAACGATCTGTGATTCCTAGAAGGCTCAGCAAAGCAATGTTTCCACAAACATGAGAGGCTATTGCTTAGAAAAAAAGAGGGAAAATGAACAAATTTTCCAGATGTGAAGTTACACTTACACTTTGACTTCTGCTGTTGTTTTCATTTTGTAAGAATTCCTCCAGTGACTTGATCACAAAAAATCAGATTTTAAGTTTGAGGCTCTTAATGAATGTGGATTCTCAGCCACCTCCAGATAGTTTTATTTTTTAATACAAAGACCTTTATTCTTCTGCCTTGCTGTAGTTACAGTTCTATAATTATTGTCTTTTAAGAGAATAAATACTTTTTCATCTTCATTGTCTGTAGATACACAAAAGTGCAAGTCCTACTGGCATCAACATACTAAGAAAAGAATAGCACACAGCAGCACAGAATTTGATGCTGGTATTTCTAATATAAGAAAATACCAACTAAATTGCTGCTTATGCCTGTTCACTTCCTCTTAACACAGTGGTAGAATAAATACATTGTAGCAGCTGGGGATGGCAGGGGATGTTGTCATTGCGAAGAAACCCTGAAAACGTCAGTTATTTGCAATGAGACTGACACCATTGTAAAAATGTATGGTTAGAATCACCTAAATAAGAAAATAAGTTTGAGTTCTTGCTCAAAAAAAATCTGAAAGTTTTCATTGAAAGCAGAAACTTTTCCATTGAAAGCCACATTTTGGTTAAAAAGGACACTTTTTGTTGAAGAAACATATTAAATTTTCAGTCAAATTTAGTTTCTTATGCTTTCCTTTTTTTGTCCATCCATCCATCTAAGTACATTGTCCGTGTCTGTGCAGCCTTTGGGTGCAGGGTTCAAGTTTGGGTTTGAGCATAGAGGGACAAATGTTTGAAGACAGCTGTCAGTGCTGCTTTTAATGGGCAAAGCCTGAGTGTGATCCATTCCATCTCCCAGGCCTAAAACTGCCTTTGTAGAGAGCTGGAGGGTGAACCAGCAAAGCAGACAAGCAATCTGCACAGCAGAGAGTTTCACCTGAAGCCTTTTTTGTGTTCCTTTTTTACGTGCTGGGTTATTGCTGAGTTGTTGGACTCATATCAAGGTACATAGACATTGTGGGGTTTTTTTCCTTCTGCAAATGCACAGCTGTAAAACCCTGTTCACTGGGAGAAAAGGCATTCCTAACAACTCCATTTTCTTCAATCTCTTTTTGTTTCTGTTTGGTCCTATCTAGCTGAAAAATATTTCAGTCATCAAAGGCTTGATCCAAACTAAGAGAATATGCACATCCCTCTGTTTTTGGTGGGAACTTACGGTCATGAAGCATTTTTGATTAATATTAACGTCAGGTTTTAGATTCTCAGTTTAGATGGCAGAAGAGACCTTTGAATATAGCTTGGCTGCATTGCCTGCATACTTAAACATCTTCACATATTTCAAGACCGTGAGTGAAATCAGCCGTGTGCGTACAGTGGTATTTTTGAGGTGGGGGGGCCAGGAAGTGACCTCTGAAGAGATCTCATGAAACAGACAGGGCACCATGATATTATGCCTTATCACAGGGAAATAAATCTGAATTAATCCTTTTAATCAAATAAAGATCAGAGTATTAGGACCAGAAGATAGCTGTTTCATCTACAGGAAATGAATTCCCAGATGAAAAATTCTTGACAGATATTCACAAATGTATGCTCACTTCCAGCTCATGTAAGAGCAAAGATCAGATTTACTATTTCACCTGTAAACAATTAAAGAAGTGAGAGCTCAAAAAACCATCTACCAATGACCTTAAAATGTGTCAAAATCTGAAATTTCTGGCAAATTTGATGTGAATCTCAGTCTGATTAAGTTCTCATTAGGGCAGCAAGTTTAATGTTGACACCAAGAAAAAGTAACTGTTGGCAAATGATGGTATAATGTGCTAAGTGTAAAAAGTTTCAGGAAAACTATTCTATGGTTTGCTTAGAATGTAATGAATTAACACAAGATAGATCCTGTAGGCTAGCTGCTTGGTTCATTGATGGCAGTTGAGATCTTTGTGGCTGGCAGAGAAGCTCTCTGATGTATTCCACCTGAGAAATTGCCCCAGCTTCTCTAAGCCAGATTTATTGTGCCTTTCTTGTTTGAGAGTACTAGATTTTTTGAGGCCAGGCTACCACAGACTAGTGTGATGGCTTTCTCTAATATCCTGCACAAGAAAAGCATAAGAGAAAACCGTCAAAAAGGTCAGTCATAGTATCTCATTTACCTAATCAGATCAGCGCTCAACAAAGAGATGTGAGACAATGAACTGTGCAAATGCCATTCTGCGGATGGTAAGCTGTTATAATCTGGTACATGAGGGTCAGAGCACACAGGGATCAACATAAAAACCTCTGTTGACTTTGATAGATCATACCCTTGGTTTCTAAAGCTTACTGACACATGCAATTTTTGTATCTGGTAGCAAAGAATGTTATATATGTTCACTAGCAAGTAATACCTGATTGTGTGGTCTGCGTGAGCAGTACTCAAGATCTGAATGGAAGATTATAAAGGCCTTTGGGATTTCTAGTTTTTCTGTTCCTCTTTTATAAAGTACCATTTGTTATCAAAATTAAATTCTGCATTTTATTGGTAATAATTTGTCTAGCAAACAATTGAAAACACAGGCCACCAGTTGTCTGAATGAATAGTCTAGAAATCCGTTTTAAAAAAATGTCTTGGGCAAGATAAATCTAAAGGCATGCTTAGCAAATAAAATAAAAATTTGTCATTTTTTTTCTGCTGAAGACCAATATTAATATCTGAAGATAGGAAAATTGGTGCAAAGAATATACAGCACTTGCTGTTTTAATGACTGCAATAAAGTCTGCAAGGCATGCATGATCTTCTAATAGTCCCATTTGACTTACAAGAGATTTTTTTCATTGCGCACAGGGATATGTTCTTACTAATTATAATTATTATTAGTATCTGTGATTTGATGGATTAATAAAGAATAGGTTGCCAGAGTCCTGTTATTACTTAAGTAATCCATATAACTATTCCTACTATAGTCCATAGCAGTCTGATGTGGTAATTGTGTATTTAGTCTTAGATCCTTCTATTGCATAGTCCAAGGATATATGCATTATAAATTACCAAAAGGTTCATAACACATATTCTACTTTAAAGTATTGAAGGATACTCCTAAGTTGAATTTATCACACGTCTGTGAAGCTGCTTTTGTGAAAAGTGCTAAATTTCTGCTGTTTAGAAGTTTGAAGTCAGTCTGGAAGGAGGTGTATCGAACTTTCTAAACTCAGTTATCAGTGATGCAGTTATGGGTGTGATCTTCCTTGTGATTCTAGAGAACTGGACCTAGTGACTCACTTAGTTCCTTCCAAACCCATTTTTCTAAGAGAAACAAATTTCTGAGACAGTGGGAACGGTGATTTGGGATTCTCTCATTGGATCTAATATCAGGCTGTTGCTATTAAATGATTGTAAAGGCCACTGTAAGGGGAGAGGTGCTGACTTTCAGACACAACATCATTAACTTGTGGTCGTTACAAAAATCCCATGATACTTTTTGAAAAAGTAGAGTAGTTAACCTTGGTGGCTTGGCTAGACTCCAGCTTCTGTAATTGCATCCTGCCTAACTAAAATTGCATTGCACGCATTCAATTGGATGGGGTATTCTTCACCTTTTACCCTGAGCTGCTGAGTAGTTCTGTTCAATATTTTCTGTATTTCAACCCAGAAATGTCTTCATTCAGCATTATTTGTTTTGAATGATAGTTCATAAAATGCTTTGAAACCCTTCTGGCTGAAAGTTGCTGTCTACTAAAAATGTAAATTTTCTTTGTTGCCAGCTGTAAAATCATACTGGATTTGATATCAAAAGATCTATTCCTTGCACCATTATGATTTGGCTTGAAGAGCTCCTGAAAACCTTGGCAGAGTGTGCATTAAACACAGCCATTTTCTGCAAGAATGTCGGAGAGAGAGTGTGTATTTCCCAAAGCCAAGCAACTAACATAATCTACCTGTGGATCAATAGTACGCCCTTCAGGGACACTGATACTCTGAGGCAGTCGGAATTAGCTGCGCAGTGTGCAAATACTCTGCTGGTAATGGTGGTGTTAGCTTTAAGGGACAGTGGCCATGCTTGAAATACTGCAAGAGGTTAAAATTCTTCACCCTAGTAGACTACTGGCTTGTCTGAAATATAACTTTTGTAGTCAGCCAAGGGGAGCCTTTGCTTGTTTGCAGTGAAACCTCTCAGGGGAGTTGGGAGTGGACTGTGGTCTAAATATAGAGGTGATTGTTTTCTAAGCAAATCTTACATTTTTTTGACAGAAGTCTTCTATCCATGCATCAAAGCAAGTGCACTTCAAGGGGCTTTATCTGTGTAGATAAGGGTATGTGATACAGGAATTAGGAAAAGAGTGAAGCTGGAATTAGTGCTAAATCCACGGTAATATTCTGCTGTGAGATACTTCGACCTGCAGTTCTTTTCAAGTTGTACTATGTGTGCTACAAGCCAGCTGTATGTGCTTGTAATGAGACATTAAGGAAAGTTTCAGGCACCTCAAGGAGAAAATCACCTGTCTGTTGTTCTCTGCGTAATATCTACCACAAGAGGCGAAACATGCCCATGTGCCCAGAAAACAAACAGAGAATTCATGGGTGAACGTGAAAGAGGAAAGAAAAGATCTACCTAGGGAGAGGGGTAATAAAGACAAAGCTCTGTGCTTTATCCCAAGTGTAAATTCAAGATTATTTTCCCTTCAGATAATTCTCTGTACTTCTTGATTTTTTTTTTTCTTTTGGGACGTGGGCATACTGCACCAGCACAAGCAATGCTACTCTTGAGGTGGCTTTCCCTGGCATCTGTGGCTTGATCCAAAGCTGACCAAAGGCAGTGTGGTGCTCCCTGTGGACTTTGGGGAGCTTGAGAGTAGAAAGCTTGAGTGCTCTGACAGTGTCTTTATTCTGACAGTCTCTTCAGAGGGAAGACACTTAAAAACACCTTACATCCAAGAAGTCTGAACTTCCATGTGCACAGACTGTGGAAGTTTTCTTATCTTCTTCTGCCATGAGCCTGTGGCCCCTCTTCAGAGGCACATAACCTGTTGATGTGTCCAAGCAGCATATCTTTCTGTAGGACTTATGTGAAGCCCGGCAGATCTGCTGTCTGCAGAAGGGGTGCAGGCATTTTCCAGGCAGTGCTGTCTCCTGTCTTGCAGAACATTGCCACTGAACAGGCAGTGTTATATTATCTGAGACACAGCTTATAAATGCCTTTAGAAGACCATTGAGCATAACAATCATGGCCCAAGGAGCAAGGATAACGATGGCTTTGTGGTGAATGCAGGCTAATCAGGGACCTTTGGCACACAGGGTATTTTGGAGTGCCTTCCCCTGGCAGGAGTGACAGGCAGGGGTGACAGCCTGCCCACAGCCTCCATTGCAGGGGTTTTCAGGACCAGGGAGACCTTCTCCCATCCATCATGCTGCTTTCTGGTGAGACTGGAGCAGGCAGGGATGGGGGGAAAACATCAGCAGCTTATAAAACAAACATCTGACCTCTTCAGTTTCCTGGCAGCACGACTACAAATCTGATTTCAGATCATGTTCCAATATATGCAGTGGCAGCCAGGTTTTATTCACACACAGCCAAACCCCCTTCCTTAATGCAATGACTTTCCTTCCCTACCCAAGGAAATACAGTACCCACCCTTCTTCATTCCTACAAATGGTTCAAATTGAGCCCACAAGGCTTATTTATTCAACTACGTGCCTAGTTTCATAAAATCCTGAAGTCTGTGAAATGAATCATAGGCAGAGGTGTTGGTTTGTTTTGGGTTTTTTTAAATATCATCATTAACTCTTGTTCTTGGCCCTCTTAATAGCCAGTTGTATTCAGAACATGCAAAACTGCTACCCAGACAGTGTTGCTACGGTAGGCCTGCATGTATTTGCTATAAATTTATTAAATTGCTGGCAGTATCCTGGATTGCCTTAGAAATGCAAAATTCATAGAAATATGAACTTTATAGTTGAACTTAGTAAGTTGGTAGTTTTAACAGGTGGAAATATATGGTCTTATTTAGGTGGGCAAGGTACAAACCTTGGTGTAGCTAGCATTGTTCCTCCAAAACCTGATGATGGAGGCTCTGGTATTCTTTGCCCTTTGATATTGTGCTTTCGACATGCTCTGGCAGTATAGGCAATTTTTTTAGTTTTCTACACACCCACCTATTTTTCTTAGATATTCTCCAACAGTAGCTGTGAAGGCTGTTTGCATTAGGCCTTACAGAACATACCACCCTCCTGGAAAGAGCTCGTCCACCTCTAATGAAGTCGTGTGGTGTTGCCATAGTAATTTCTTCTTACCTGTCTGTGAAACATCTACCCTGTTTCGTCATCGCAAGCTCTGTCTTCTGCATAACTTTCTGCTCCACACAGGGATGCTAATCTTCAAGAGGAACTCTGGCCAGTGGTGAGAGCATTAGCCTTGGACTTCTGCAAAGTTGAGTTCAGAGTGTTACTCCCAAAGACTGTGCTGAGAGTGACTGTGTGCTGTCCCTATATACAGATGGCATATGGTGCATAATCAGTATGCGCAAAGTGAGAAAATCAAGGTTTATGGTCCCAGAAGGAAGCCAAGTCTGTCAGGCCATGGCTGGGCAGAGGGAGCACACAGCACTGCAGTGCCCACACAGTGGGCAGCCTCAGCGTAGCTTTCCTGCCTAGGTCCCTTGATGTGAAATGTGGACAATGATACCCTTCTCTCTAGGAGTTGTAGATATATGCAAATATTTAAGATGCTCAGTGGGACTGTATAGCTGCAAGATATGTTGCAACAGAAAGCTAGGAACCAGAAAGGCAACTAAGAGCCAATGAGACACTGTGAGTGGCCATCAAAGCCATTCTCTGTCTCTTCTCATTGCCTTCAGCGTCCAGCAACCACTGTTGCCCTGTGCAAAGCTGCTCCTTTCCTCTAGCTCAGGACTCACCTAGCTGCCCCTGCTGGTTAATGTGTGCATGGGAGTAGGTGTTTCCATGGTGCTGTTGCCGAGTTCTCCTCTGGCATTCAACAGCTTTCAGAGCAGATGACAGGTAAATGAGAATGTGGTAGCTACGTTTTGGTTACCATAGTCATCCTGACGTAAAACATGTCCTTGGGCTCAAGGGACACGTCCAGTGTCACCCCTTCCGTGGATGAGCTCTTTGGTATGGGTCCATGGCACTTAGCTCTTGTGTGATAATGGTGGGATCTGATACCATGTATCAACAGGTGACATCTTCTGAGTTTTTCTAGGAGATTCTTCATCTGGCAATGGAGGGGTTACCTTTAAAGCTTACAAATGACTCCCCAGTCCTAGGAATAGTAATTTCAGCATCTAAAATCCCAAATCCAATTAAGGTGTGAGGATGGGTGCTAGAATACATAGAGAGAAGAAAAATAGATTAGCAATAGCATGAAAGCATTATCTGCACCCCTTAGCCTGTTCTGTGCAGGCAGGGTACAAAATTGCTGTGAATTACAAGTATACTTAAGAGGTCTGAAAAAATAGCTCTGCAACAAATACTGTATTCTGAGTAGTTGGTGGAGGTTGTGGTTCACTCCTTCCCATCTAACTCCAAGATAAGAGGCAATAGTGATGTTTAAAATTTGTGGAAGCAATTAAGGAAGAAGCCATTGGTGTCATGAGGCCTGTTCAGGATTGCAGGACTGGTTTATGGGCTTGGTGGAGAGCGTGGGCAGAGAGGGGGACTGGCGGCACGGAAAGGGGGAATATGAAGAAGGTTTGGCCTTTTACACAGTGCGCACCAGTGAACAGTGCACTAAAGCATTATACAGGTGCTGGGGAATGTCAGCTGGCATGAGGCCAGTTGCAAATGATAAATAAAAAATGGAACAATGTGACCAAAGACTCTCTGGGAATAAATCACTGAACTCTGGTCAAGTGTCTGGGATCTCAAGCCAAAATAGTGCAAAGAAAGAATGTGGCTAGGCTACAGGAAATCGAATGTCTCCTAGAAGGACCTGTATGTTTTTTTCCATTTGTTAATGATAGTTTTGATGTGATTTAGAGCTCAGCTGGTTGGACTATTTAGATCCATCCATTTGGACACTGGCAGCAAGAGGGAAGAGTAGCTCACAAAGACATGGTGTTTATGGCCTGGCGAGGATTTTTGCAGCTGATTATAAGATTTTTTTCAACTGTTTAATGTCCTTGTTGGCTTTTATAGCCAATACTTCTGAACCAAGTATTAAAGGAGCAAGCGTAAAGCAAGTGCACTGTTTTACATTGGTAATGGTGAAAGAGCAGAAATTATTTGGGATGGCATTTACTCGGATGCTTAGGTTTGACGCTGTTTTCCAAGGATCAGAAATAATGTGATTCAAAGCAAAAGTTGAACCATAGAATCATCTTGGTTGGAAAAGACCTTTAAGGTCATCAAGTCCAACCATAAACCTAACACTGCATGCTTTAATCCACCACTAAACTATGTCCCTAAGCATCACATCTGCATGTCATCTATACCTTCAGGGATGGTGACTCAACCACTTCCCTGGGCAGTGTGTTCCAATGCATGATAACCCTTTCAGTGAAGAAATTTTTTCTCATATCCAAACTAAACCTCCTCTGGAGCAACTTGAAGTAATAGTACTACTGGGTAAGTAGTAATATATTTCAGTATCCAATCCTGTATTTGACTAGAGATTGGTTCAAAGCAAGAATAACCTATTCCAAGCCTATCAGAGAGACAGTGGTATAGATAGTGCTGTATGAAATGGGGAAAACCTGTCCCACAGGCACACATGACTGAAAGCTGATGAAGCTTTCTGATACTGCATAATTTCTGTTAATCTATTTATGTTGTAAATAAAAAGCAACCATTATAAAAACTCTTCTTTCAGAGGAAACAGAGGAAAAATAGATGCTCTGTAAAGGTTAATATCCAGAATAAAGTCTAAATATGGACTTTCATTTATGAATATAAAGGGCAAAAATAAAATGAGTAAGAAAAAATGTAGAAGCCAATAGAAAACATAACACTGGATTTGACTATTTTTTTTAATTGTTCTAAATAATGATAGTGTGGTAGAATAGCTTTATGGACGTTTTTCCTTTGATCAGATACAAATCCAAGAGCAAAACTGAATCCACTTAAGTAGGATATGCATGTATGTCTTATAGGTCACATACTGCAGGGGGTATTTTAGTAAACCTGACCACAAGACCCTAGACACTACTTCCGATAGGAGAGAGTGTCTAATGCACGCTGTTATTGAGGATAATTACCAGGAAGTGCAGAGGGATCAATCATGCTTGATGCACTGAGCAATTATATTTTATCCCTGAAAAGTCTTTTACTGTTCAGGGGATGCAAAGTGTGTGAATTTCATTTTAGGACAGAAATATTGTTAGGAAATCAGCAGCATTAACAAAGCAGACAGGCATAGTGTAAGACCATGAAACCCTCAGATGTTAGGAAGATGCTCCTCATAAAATAATCCCATTTTAGAAATATGAACTAAGAAAAAAAATCCCGCCATGAGAATCTGCAAGTTGGGAGGAGGTCTGAGAAGAACCATCCCCTGCCTTTTCTTGCTACAATGCAGACCCAGACCCTACAGGGGCAGGCATTGTGCCTCTGTCAGCACAGACCCCAAGATGGGAAGCAATGAAGAAAGTGAACCCAGACCCAGGCAAGAAGGTGGGATGTGATGGAAATAGACTATGGCTGATTTAAGACTGTTAAATACTAGGTTCTTTGAGAGAAGAGAGAACCATGTTTCGTGCTCTGCTATGGGGTTTTGGATGCAGTAGCAGGGACTTGAAGCTCCTTGCAGGCTTAGCACCTGGAACCAGCCCGTGGCATTGGCAGAGTCAGGTTATCTGTTTCGCAGCCGGCTCTACCACCAACTGTCAGGGCACTGGAGGCTTCTGTTCCTCTAAAGCACCTTTCTTGGAACTAGCAAAATGTGTGGCTGTGTTTTCCTTGCTGGCTTTGTTAGCTCTTTGATTAAGCTACCTGTGGTAGTAAGGCTGGATGAGACGATTTCTGTTTTCATTAACAAAACAGTAACATGGAGCTCAACAGAGCATCTGGTAGTTGCTGGTTGTGTGGTGCAGCTGGGATCCTCTCAGATGGCCTCCTGCTACCCGCCAGCCCTCTACTGACTTCTGCAGCCGTCCATGGCATGTTATTGATGCTCTCACCAAAATGTTGGAGGGTAGAGGAAGAGTTCTGCCCTACCGAAAAGCAAGGCTATCTGCAGACTTCATACATCCATAGTTATCTTTCAAACGGGCTGTCAGCTCTGGTTTGAGTGGCTGGGATTTTGTGGCCTGTCTGGATCTCAAGCAGCAATGCAAAAACCTCCTTGAACGGGTCCCCCATAGGTGTTCAGACTGAAAGGAAACATTAAAGAACAAATCAAAACTGGGAGTTGTTTCTGTTTGATACACAAATGTGATCAGAAAGGTGATGCTGCCTGGAGCTGAGAGCGCTGCGGGCAGCTCGCTGCTGCTCCCACCGTGAGATGGAGGCAGGAGGAGACAGCACCAAGAGGATTTTATTTGAAATCCTGGAATGAGAGATGTGGCACAGATGCCAAGTTTTGTTAAGCTGAAAGAAGCCTTATCAGATGGTGGGTTGGAGATCTGGATGGGTTTGGTTAATCACCTCTGTCTGGAGGGCTGCAGCTCCGCAGGGCTGCTGGGGTGCAGGCAGGGATGGGCCCACCCCTCAGAACGGGGCTAATGTGATCCCTGGCTCTCAGAACGAAGCCTGAATGAACCGTGTCTGCTCAGTGTTTTTCTTTTATCATTTTTTACTAGCCGCATCTCGAGTAGGGATATTTAACCAACATTTTTTCTTCTTTTCTTTCATTTTTGCTGTTTGAATTTTGTCTTTCCGAGGTTTGTGATGGGGTATCCAGAAAGTTCCTCCTCCTGCTCAGCAAGGCAAGGCTAGTGGGGCTTGTTTAGCCCTTCCTGATGCAAAATAACGAGAGGATTCACAACTCCCGTGGCAAGAACTCATTGCAAGTATGTCTGCACAGTGTATAGGTGCTAAGAAATTAGGCAGGCACAGAGACCATGTGAGTGCAATCCAGTGAAGAGTCTTGCCTGGCGGGGCTGTATATACCAGATCACATACAACACACACAGTCCGAGCCTGTGTTTACACTTCACCTCGCCTCATCAGTCCGTTAACATGATTCCAATTGTACCAAAATGGAAAAGCAACATTAAAAAAGTTGGAAAATAAAACAGGCAAATAATCAGGCTACAGAGAAGATGTGTCTGGGATTTTTAAAGTGTATTCACAAGTTAATTCAGGTAGGAAATTATTCTGACAGGTAGAGAGTAAAGTTTAGTCCCATGGGCTATTTGTGCCTTATTTAGGGCTTAAATGAAGCGTAAAAGCTCATGAAAGACAGAAAATCCTTCAACGTGGAAGACAACCCTCTGGAGGTGAAATACGACTAATCCGATGCCACCTTCCCCCACAACATTTGCAATTGCTGCCTGAGAGCGGTGTGAGGGGTCGGCAGCCCCTGTTAATCCCAGCCCGTGGCATGCCCAGGGACTGGGGTCAGAAAGCCGATTTCTCCAATACCTCTCTCCACATATAAATGGTCTCTTTTAAGCTTGCCTGTGCACAATTTAGGGGTGGCAGGCTCCCAGGGAGGATAAGGAGGCACACAGGGTTGTTTTTAAAAGCACATGTTGCTGTCAACAAGGTTATAAGCAGAGGCAGGTACCCAGCCTAAACTGGGGGCAGCCCTGGATCCCTGGTAGCTTGCAGAGAGCTTTTTAATGTGTGGTTTTCCCCTCAAAAGAGTAGTCTTCTGTTCTTCCTATAGTTAAAACAGGGACACAAGCTATGCACCATGCACTTACATTTTCATGTGGAAATATTATTGCGAAGTCTGAGGTAACTACCTTCCTTTTACTGCATGTAATTACAGCAAAAGACTATGAACATAGTTTATAGCAGCTCAGTGTAAATATAAGGTACATGAAAGCAATGGTTAGGTTAGTTGATGATTACAATTCTTCCACTCTGAACAGGCTTTGACAAATAAACATGCCCACATCCACTATATGCTAATTAACCTTTCCTAAGAAATTTTCGTGGTGAACACCCAGGGCTTGGTCCCAACCTGTTAGGAGGCAGTTCTGCTCCACTGAAGTCAAGTGGGCACCCACCTGAGAGGAGCTGAAAGCTAACCTCCCCTCCGTGAGCTAGGAGACATTTCCTCCTCCCTCACCGTGCTGTATGGCTGCGGCCACAGTGTATCTTGCATTTTAGACCGGCACATACTGCAGTTTATCTCGGGAATCTTCCTGAAGCCAAATTTACACAGTGTTTTGAGCATTACAGCTTCTATCGCAAATACTTCATATGTTATAATATTAAGACTTTTCCCCACCACACTGGGCCACCTCCTTTTTTTTCTGTCTCCGAATATGTAGACATGGGGTTGCACTGCTTAGGTATTTTTACATTCCTTGGTTACACTTATAGAATCTGGCTGCCTTCTGTGTGTTTTGTTTTGGCTTTTTTTTTTTTCTTTTTTTTTTTTTCTTTTTTCCCCCAGTCCAGATCCCCTCTTTCCATGTTTGGGGGGAAGACACAAGGGGTTTGCTCTCTGCTGAAATAGCATCTGTACCATCTGTATGCGTTCTGTATGTACTCATGCAGACAGATGTACTGCATCAGGGTGAGTTCAGGTGGCTTACCTGATGCTTAGCTGCTATTTCAGGGACTAGGCTTTCTTGCTTCTTACCTCTGTGCTGTACCTACTCAACCAAACATAAAGGGTGTAATGTGATTGTTAGCAGAGGTAATGGAGAGAGTATCGTTGATTAGAACAGGACCTGAATCAGACCCTTCATTTTTCCCAGCTGTCACATGGGACACATTTATTATTCTGGTCTGCCTTTCTTTTTGACATTTTTTCCATCATTATCTAAGAGTTTTTTGAAGGAAAAGTTGCATTTTAAAAAGAGCCTGCCTTGCTGCAATTTATTTAGCTCACCATTTGCTGACTCTAGCTGTGCCCTCTTGCTCTGGTAGGATTAAAGAGGTTGAGTTCCCCCAGCATTAAGTAGAAAGAAAATCTCAAGGTGATCAGGAACTGTGCATGTACTATTCTTAATTGTTCTGTGCATCATTAAAATGGACATGCATTTCATGCACTTCTGACTGAAAATTGCCCATTCAGCTTTAACAGCTAATTACTAGAGTGACCAGGCATTCACATGGCACACGCTTGCTTATTGGATGTGACAGATGGATGTGTCTGGATCTCTGATTCATCATTTTATATTTCCTTTCTGAAAGGCTATGTTACCATTGTGCAAATTCTGCCCCGGGCCCAACTGCTCACAGAGAAAAAAGGAGGGGGAAAAAGCGTACCCTGTGTGTTCCTAGGCAGCTACGTAGCATGGGTGCTAGCTGCAAACCGGAGGCTGAGGAACCTCTGAAGACTGACTTTATTGTAAAAGGGCTGCTCACTCCTTGGAAACAGGAACAGAGGGGACAGATTTTGTCCTGTGCCTCTGGCAGTTGAGGCACAGAAAGCACAGCTCAAGGAGACACAGAACAAAGGTGGCTGCAAGCCCTCTGCACCGCACGGCTCTCAGCTGTTGCATGGGCCACTGAGGGTCCTGACACACATTGGGGCAGTTCCAGTCTGCTCTGGTTGAAAGCAGGGCTCCCTGAGATGCCTAGCTTTGCTGTCTGCAGATTTGGAGCTGGCAGGAGGAGCTTCATTCCCTCTGCCACCTTCTGCAGGTGCAGCCACCACAGGGTCTGTGATGAGTAGTGTCAGTTTGGCTTGAGGGGGGCAGGCTGCTGGGCAGGACCCCCACCCTCAGCAGGAGTGGCCCCCCAGGTTTTACCTACATAGTGATGAGCTGAGTGGTAACAATGGAAACTCACTGCTGGCTGCTCTGGGAAATGCAGTGCATTGCATGTATTTCTGTATTAACATAGATTTTGGAAACCATTTAACAAATTTTTTTAAAATGTTTTCCCTTTAAAGAGATCTATGTGTTTTCTCTAAAAGATATTTTATTGCAATGGAACAAAAACTTGCTCAGCTGGATCAGGTATTTTCAAACCACCATGTCTAAAAAAAGGAAGTTCTCTCCAGAGGAAGGAGGAAGATGCAGGTGGCTCCCTCCCCTACCTCTTCAGGATCAGAAGAAGAGCTGAAGTCTTGTATGCAAGGTCCTAGGTGTAACCAAATCCTCCAGAGTTGCAGGAGTCAGGAACTTACAGAGATTATGCAAAAATATGTACTGTCCCATATGTGAGCAGATGTCACACACTCGGCTGACATGAAGGCCTTTTAATTACGTTACCAAAAAAATGTCCCATGATTTCAATGGGAAATTGTATAAGTAAAGATGGAGTTGTGCATAGTATGGAGCCCAGCCACTGCCTAACCTGCAGAAAAGGGATGGCACGGTTGTAGACATACAGTTCTGGAAATAGCTTCCACTGATCATCTCATCCATCCTTCTCAAGTTTGATGGGAACAACTAAAGTTAGCCTGTCCCTTGCTGAGATTTGCATGGACCGGTCTCAGAAGCCATTTCTGAGCACACCAGCTTCATTCTGGTGCAGCCTGTTCCAGTACATGGTAATTCTTAGAAGTTGGGAGGAAAAAAAATTTTCCTAATACCTAACTTAAATCTCCATTGCTGTAAATTACATAAATTATTTCTTGTCTCAGAAATAGTGGATGTGGAGAACAATTGATTATCCTTCTTTTTATAGCAGCCTTTTTATATCAGACGACTAGTCTCTTTTCCAAAGTAAAAAATTTCCATTCCCCTGAGCTCACTGCGGAAGTCATGTTTTCTGAATCATGTCATCCTTGCAGCTCTCCCTTGGACTCTGCGCAGGTGGCTGTCCCTTCTTAAATGCTCTGCTGGAGCATTTCTCTATGTGAAACCAGAGCAGCATCAAGCAGAGTGGGACAAGAGTGTCTTATAAACATGTCAGGATGCCGGGGAGGGGAATAAATAGGCATGGGACTAGCCAAAATGTTGATTTATTTTTTTAAGCCCACAATAAAAGTATGGGTGGCGTTTCTTTTGCATTACACATTTTTTTTCTGCCAGTTGTCCTGTTTTGACCTTTCCTGTTCCCAGGAGGTGTGTACTGACAATCTCTATTGTATTAAAACAATCTGGTTGTAGTTAATCAATGAGCAAGGCTCTCGGTCTCTACTAGGCTACTACATGTCTGTATTTCCTCCTCTAAATTGTTCATGCTTTTTTCTTTTTTGGTGTTCAACCACTCTATTAATAAAAGTTCTGAGAAAATTGCTTACCCTCTCTGTCAAAGGATAGCATGTTGCATGTTCCGGTATCTTGTAGGTCTGAGTTTCCCCTAAATAATTGTTCTTACTGTGGCTTGGATTTCAGTTTTTAAAAGCATTAACCCAATATCTACTCAGCACTGGCAGCAATAGACCATTCACAGGATTTTATGTCTTGAGGGTAAATAGCTCGTTCCCTTCATTGTCTATTAAAAACAAATACAGTTTGTGCCCTTTGTCTATTCCTTTAAAAACAAAACCAAAAAACCCCTTTATTGCCCACCAGTGAACATTTCATTATTTATTGTTTAATTGCTGTTTCATACTTGGGATAAAAGATGGAGAATAGGATGTGACTACTAGAGGAATAATTATTAGCGGTGAACAGGAGAAAAAGACCCAAAGCGTCAGTGACTGTGGAAATGCTGTTTCTCACTCGGCAGTGTTCGGTGTCATTAGCTGTGATAGCGAATCCTCTCAGCTGGCTTGGTGAACCCTCGCACCATGAGGCACTTGTAATTGTTCCTCTGTGGCACTGCGTCATGGAGAGATACCATTTTCTAACTTGTTTCTATTGTTTTGAAATGAGATCTATAGTCTGCGGACGCGACCTCTTGAAAGGAGCTCCGTGCTTGATCATCCTCATCGTATTTAACTGGGGTTTATAGCGTCCACTTGAGTCTACTGACACAGTAGGTGAGGAAATAGAGAATTAATCTTCTATCACATTCCCTTCTGTAGAGAAATTTCCTAATTAAACATAACAGAAAATTACTTTAAAAGTAGCAGGAGGAGGAAAAAAAAAATCCTTCCTCTATTGTGGGCATGGGCATTATTAATTTTAAAATTTTAATTTATTCATGGAAAGCTTCTAACTCTAACTCATGTCTGCAGTGATTTCCCTAACATGGAACTAGCTTTGCCCTCAACAAGGACTTGTGTTAGGAAAATGGAAGAATGTACTATAATTACTGTTTTGCTTCTGGTTGGTTTGCTTTGGTTTTTCTGTTCATATTTGTCTGTATTTCGAAAGTTGAGAAAAATCCCTTGATAATTGCCTCTTCTCTAAGATCTTCTCACTGTGGCAGTTGTCACACACACTGAGAATTTTCCATTTTAATATTCTGGTCTATTAGCTGCTAAGAGCACAGATAAGATAACAAGAAATGAAAGTCCCTTTTTTAAGCATTTTTGTTTTAAAATGACAACTTTAAATGTATTACTCTATTTAGAAAGAAAAATCTGTGTGGATGGCATGATGGGTAATGATATGTAAATGACCGTTCATGCATGAAAATCAGGGCCACAGTTGAACGTATTAAGCAATGACTGATATAATCATTATTTTGGATTTTGCATCTGAAGAGGGGGGATTGCAGACATCAAGCGAATTGCATATTTAAAGAAAACATTCATGTGCGTGTGGAATAAAGAATGTTTTCAACATTCTGCATTAAGTATCCTAGTGTTATGCTGTTTGGACTTAAATAAGGTCAATATGTTGGGTTTATGCTTTTCATATTATCCCTGGCTTTCGCTTTGGCAGATCCTCCCTTTCCCTGTTTATGCAGCGTGCCATCGGAGTGCCAAGTTTGTAATGTCAACTCTTTTCAGCTCCCTATAATGCTTTTATCTTTGGAAAGCTGCCTACTGCTCACATGGCGGGAGAGCTCTGGGAAAGCCAGTCACCTGCATTTTAAATAATATTTAAAAAATCATCGTTGCTGCGATCCCCTTGCTGTACTTACGTGTGTTCCCATGCTAGCAGGGTGCTTTGGAGAAATTACTGCTGCAGGTCCTGCAGAGCTGCAAGGTCGAGCCGACAGCCCCCATCAAGGGGTGACACTGGTCCCTATCTCCACACATCGCAGCTGTGACCAGGGTGATCACTTAACTGGCAGTTTCTCTTTCCAGGGTCAGGCGGCTGCTGCGGGGTTTGGGGCCATGGCACCAGGGTCACAGGTCAGGAAGGTGAGGGACAGCACACAGGCACCAACGCTTCATATGGCTCTTTCATCCCCAGCCCTCGCGCTGGTGGTGCTTCTGCCGTTGATGTTACAGACAGGGAAGTGGGACCTTAACATGGGCTCCGGGTGCTGCTGTTCAGTCACCTCTGTAAATGTATAAAATGTGTATATGTGAGCATATGCATATTCTGAGTAGTGCTACCCAAGTGTAAGCTACAGATGCTTTGTTCTGGTGACCAGGGGTGGCATGCAGCAGGAAGGCTGTCTGAAGCTGTCCCAAAAAAATGAGGAAAGTGTCTCCGGAGATTATTGTCTAGGAGGTGACAGTATAACTCACTTCTTTGCTTCCTAGCTAGAGCTCTGTGGCCGCTCTGCTTTTAAAGCACCACTTTAATAAGGAGACTGGTAGTCAAGACTGAGATAAAAAAAAAGGATGTGATATTGGTAGATTCTTGATACTGTCATGTTTTCTTGTCTCATCTCATTTTGTAATACAAATTTTAAAGAAAAAAGAAAATTCCAGTTTGGAATAGGAGAAAAATAAGCTTCTATTATACAATATCTACATTAATGGATTCCTTCTATCAAAGGCAGAAAATAGCTGTGTTACTAAATATAATTAATGCATCTCAAGGTTGGAGAACATTATGCTAAATGTCCATGATACATTCTCTGTCCCCTTCGGCAGTAGCATATGATCAATTTTGCTACTCTGCCCTTACCCAATTATTGCTTTCGCTAATGAAGGGAAGTAGAGAAAAACATGTCTTGGTAGGTTAATAAACCATCCAGAAAATTATATTAGCATGATCAATCCTTAATGATTATGGTTTCTCATAATATTAGATCACCTGAAAGATTTTTTTCATAGGATATGAGAGGGAAAGTAGATATAATTTTGCAGCCATTCTTCCAGGTATGCTCTGTTGGGTTTTGGGGAGAGAAAAGCAGTCAAACTTTGGCTCTGGAGTTTTGACTGCTTTTGCAAACACTAATTTACTTAGTGGAGCCAGTTTGTTTCACCATGCAAGTATCTGGAAGGGCAGCAGCTATGGGAGATTTTCTACCTTCCCTTGTTCCCCAAATATTTGTGATGTTGGCTTTCACCTGGGCTGATGGTGTAAGCGTTCTGTGTTGCTTTTCATAAGTTTTTGTGAATAAGCTAGCAGTCTCAGATCAGTCTGAGCAGCTTCCATCTGGCATTTTCCCCTTCTTTTCTCCGTGATGATACACCTTCATTTGCAATCTAGTATCTTCTTTAGCATCTGTCAGGATTTCTTTCATTTGTTTGTTTTTTGTCCCATTGATCCTTCAAGTACCCGTGCGTGCCAGTACTGCAGCATACTCAAGAGATGTTTATTTTGATGAAAGCATTTCTCTTAGAGCATGTCCAAGGCATTAAAATGAATAGCAGAGGGGAATGATCCTAACATCAGACTTTTTTTTTTAAAAAAGATTTTCCCCAAATTAAACTGAATCACAATCCTCCCTTTTAATTTGTTAATTACACTTCTGCAATGGTAATGCAATCAGTGAATATAGCTAAAGTATTTGTGTGTGGGAATCAATATTAATGAGAAAGAGCAAATTTGCAAAGTGAGGTATGTATCAGCTATTTGCTTTGCATCAGTCCGCCAGTGTACAGCTGCTCTAAACTTGACCCACCTGAGTAGTGCAAAGAAGTGCAGTTCTAGGAAGAGAAGGGGGAGAGTCCTTCCAGGTCATTCACTTCCTATGGTCCCTTCTACACTTCCCATGCCCCGGGGAAGGTATGGAACAGGGTGCGCTGCTGTTGGACTGGGAGAGGCACGCATTTCGGGCAGCACAGCCCTCAGACAGCTCGAGCTCAGGGGCTGCGGTGCCTTGGCCAGAGCAGAAAGTCAGGGATTTCGCAGCCCACCTGCCCTGAACAACTTCGCAGGTGATGAAACTATGAGCGAGCTCCTAAAGGTTAATCACGACTAAGTGAGAATGAAATCTGGCATTTTCCTGCTGGGCTTCCAATTTTCTGTATATGCAGTGTATTGAAGCTAAGTGAGATTAAGTGTTTAAACCTTTTGTGCCATATGGCTCCCCCTATATCATAAACACATCTGTAAAATTATACTCAGAAGGGCAACATTGTTCTGGTGTAAATGGATTCAAATCCACACTTCTCCACCGCTTGTATCAAGGCGGCGTTTGACATGTCACACTCTACTATTTGTCCTGTTAGTGGAGAACTGGGCGGTTTTTTTCCTACTCAGTAAATTCACATAAATTCTGGGCGGCAACACAAAAATAGATCTCCAGTTTATCCAGAAACCTGACCTGTGGGGCTCCTTCTCCTAAATCTTTGCCACCCTTCCAGGAGTGGCTGTGCTCCTCATGAACTCCCTTTCCTTTCTTCTAAGTGTGCCAGCAGTACTGCCAGTATTTGTCATGGGTTTTGTACTGTAGACATGACTATTGCACTGCATAAACCAAAGAGTACAATAAGCCAGTAATGGTGCTACTCACGCTGTGCCTCAGCTTTCTACTAATAATGGAAATAAAAAGGAAAAACATGGTTCAACTGATTTTCCCCATTTGTTCTGAAAGGTCATCTTACTGCTGGACATTTTCCTGCAATGAACTGATGCGGTATGTTTTCCTGTTTGTTGAAGAAGAGGGTTATATAAATGATAGGATTTATGTTCCATAAATATTGTATCTTCTCCTGTAGGACTTAGAAACTTTGCAGTTGCCTTTGTCTTAGCTTCGAGCAAGTTCCTTAGGTGCCTGCACTCCTGTGCACCCTGAGGTACAGCAGAGGCGCGAGGACTGCCTAGCTATAGGCTTCAGGAGGCAGAAATAGCTTTACATGTGTCAGGAGGGATATTTTTACAAGTAGCTCTGAGCTGGATTTTCTTTTTTCTTTAGATGGAAATTCTCACTTACAGAGAAAGAAGTAAACACAGGGGTGAGCCCTAGTTGTGCAAGTTTAGAGGATCAGCTCAGCAGTGACAATTGCAGATCAGGGAGTGCTACTGCAGAAATATGAAATTCTTCTGGGGCAGGATCTGTGAAGGGGGCTCGCCCTTTGCATACAAGCTGGCTGCTGAGCTGGTGGAGGAAGAGGCAGATAAGGAGCTATCTATCATGGCTCCCAACCACAAGGGTACAGCCTGACTAAATATGGTTTTTGATGGCCAGTTTTGGCTCCTGACTGAGCTGCCTCCTTCTGAGACACCATTGCAGAGCATGAGGTGGACACATGTCTTCTTGACTCTGAGCTCTGGGGCTGCGCCTGCTCTGTTACGTTTGTGGAACCTGCATTAGCATCACATAAATAAACAGAAAGGAGTGCAGCATTTATGAAAAGTAGAGTGGGAGAAGAAAACTGAGCTCCTCTTGTTGAATTCAGTGAAAGGTAGACCAAGTCAGGTTTACAGTTGAGCCACTTTACACCACTCTGATTATGTAAATGGACGTAAAGTAAATTGGACTTTAACTTGCTCTGACACTCCCTTCCATTGCCAGAGTGATTTACAGAAACCTTAGTGTAAATTAGAACCAGGACCAGTGGCTGCGATTCGCATTTTAGGGCTTTAAACCAGTCATTTCCCAAGATAATTGTAGTGCAGTCAAGACTAGGAGCAGCTTCCTAAAATTGGTTAATACCCAGATTTGGGTTTCCTCAGTGGCTTAAATGGAGTGGCATATTATCTCCTCTATAGTCTGCCTAAAAGATAGATTTGATGTCTGCGAGCAAAGACATGAAATTGCTATAGGCTTCCACTCTTATAGCCTGCCACCTATTTGATTTATGTGATAAGTGATCTCAGATGACCCTCCAAGGCACTGAACCATTAGAGAGTTATGTTGCACAGCGATAAGAAATCTTCAGAGATACCTAAATCTTCTTTTACCACTGGGAGTTTCATCTGTTCTGGAATAAAGAACATTTTTATGTATGATGTTGCTATCTTGCTAGCCATACTAATATTCAAAAGGATACACAGACTTAAATCAGTAGCAAAGTGACAAAGACCTTAAAACTGAAGTAGTCACCAAGTGGATGCTAGACAGCTCTTTTAGGTTTTATCTTTGTTTCTTTCATTCTGTTTCTTGAAAGATGAGTAGCTGTAAGGATTCACATTCAAGTCTTCTGTTAATCTTTCCACCAGGTAAGAAGCTGGCAAAAGCACCCTTTCAGTGCAGAAAGCCCTATAAAGTCACATCACCCATTTGGGACTTCCTTCTTGTAGGCTTTGTGAAACCGTGGGTTGGATCCTTCCTTTTTTTTTTTTTTTCACTGAATTTCTCTAAATTCAGTGGTCCAGCGTCCTTCTCTGTCTAGAATGAATGAAAGTACTTAGAACCTTAGGTGGGATGCGAATTCTTGACAGAGGTCAGGGAAAGCACAGACGGGTAATTTCTGTGTTTTACATCCAACTGTAGCATCTTCCCCTGCAGAGGAAGGCACTGCTGACTCATATTCCTCCAACTGAACCTACATTTAATGCAGTATTTGCTCGATAGAATTTGCTGGAAGTGCAATGTTACAGCATGTATGTAGTCCGTATGTTCCATCCGTCAGATCCATTATGTGTTTAGAGCATCAGACATAAAGTATCCAGCAGTAAGCTCCTTTTTCGGGTAGTATGGGATGCAGCTTCTGCTCAGACACGGTAGAAGAGGGGCCAGAACCAGTTCCTGCTTTTCAGCGGAGCCCAGAGATGCCAGGGCTTTTTACAGGTCCTCAGGGAGAGCTTGTTAGGCAGTCCACGGAAGGGATGAAGAGGGTTTTGAGCCTGGCCTGCTCCCCTCCCTTTGGCATGTAGGGCCATCCGGCCACAAGTGGCTAACGCTTGGCTCGCCCCCTGAGTAACCTTTGATGGCCGTTTTTCTGACAAATAAGAAAAGCATTATGTTATTGGGTACTTTCCTGGACTGCAGCTTCCCATCTCCCTTGACACAGCGCTGAGGTTTAATGATCTATGTGGCCAGGCAAGTCAACCTCAGGGAGGAATCAGACATCATCTTTTTCTATTTCTCCTCGATCCTGAAAAATCTCCTGGTCTTTGCAATTAGGACTACAGTAATCTCTTTGCAGGCTCTTCAATAATGGCCTTGGTTGGTGACTCATTGCATTGCATCCATCCAGCTGTGGGCATGTCCACTTGGTTGTTTTGTTCATGCTGTTGGACATACTGAAATACATGAGAGCAGGGACTGATGCCACAAAAGCTTTGGCAGTGTTGCAGGCATGTTTTTGCAACAAGCTGTATCTATTCCTTGAAAATTCTTCTGCAAGGAAGTGATATGTCTTTAAAATTAAATTAATGCAAAGCAGAGATGAATAGTCCCCACGTGCTACTTGGCTTTTTACTCAAAGCTGTTTATGAGGAGAAGCTCTTGGCAAAATTTAAATGAGCCTCCTCTTCCTCAAACTGGAAAATACTGTCAATGCTGGTCATCATACACCTTCATAAATCTGCAATGTTGGCATCCCACATACACAAGGCAAACATCAAATTTTGTAGGGGGACCGCACAAGGGTGCAATAATCACAGCTGTTTCATGTCAGCATTCAGAAAGCTTACAATGGGGTTTTATTCAATGAGCCATTCCTTTTGAAATGCCATTAGAGATATTTGCTTGGAGAAACTGGCCTCGACTAATCGTATTTAATTTTTTTGTCAAATGCACTGTGGGAGCAGCAGGGATATGCATGAGACAGAAACAAGCAAATGGTGTTTTATTGAGAATAAATAAACTTTGAGTAAGAACTGAATCCGTTCCCTCCTGGCCACGGTTGTACAAATACAGGCAAGTCCCTGCAGAGCTCTGTAGGGGGTCAGGTCCTGATTTCAGACCTGGATGCTCTTGGAGACGTCCATTTGTGCCCACTGAAAGGAGAGAACTCCAATCAGCTAGATGCAGAGGACCAGTGCTGTTCCTGTGAAACCATTCCCATCCCATCTACTTTTAGCCACAGTAAATGAGGTTCAGAGGCTGTGAAGGCTACCCATGTCACCAGGGGGGCCTCCAAGCCCCCGCACTGGATGACAGCTGGAGAAGGTTTCCAAGACATTGAACTGTGTGAAGTGAGAGGCACGCAGGTTTGCGTGGGCACACGCCTCTCCCCACAGCAGTGGCACCTCATCTGCAGGGCTGTCAGAGCTGCTCCGTGCTGGGCCCCGTGTCAGGGTAATTGCAACTGAAAAGTTGGGAGTGGTGGGGAAAGGAAAGAAGCCGAAAGAGAAAGGGAAGGAAGGCACGACAGGAAGCAAGACGGGAGGTAAAAGATAAAGACCGAACTAGAAAGAACAACAGCGCTTAGTGATAACAAGAAACAATTTTTATGCTAGTTACTTACTGAACTCAGGGCACTTCCCAACTGCTGTTTTCTTGCACCAATTAGACTGTGTCCAGGGCAGAACCGGAGCCTTCAGCACAAGGTGCAGGTGAGCCCAGCACAGGGCCTTGCACAAGGGTTAACTGTTTCAGAAGGGCTTCTTTTCTGTTGAACGTAAACTCAGCATTGCACAGGGCTGAAAAGTTGTGAATCAACCCTACAAAAATAATTAGTTTTTTGAAATTATAAACTTGATAGTTTCTCATATTTATTATACTCACAAGCTTTTTCTCTACAGCCCTAAGGCTTAGACATACCTTTCAAAACAAATATACATAGAAACTGAGATCCTTATATATTGAGATAATCCACCAGCTGTGATTTTAAGAAAAAATATTACCGAAGAATCACAGTAGGAATATGAGAGCTGGAAAACACTGCAAATTGCATCTGACTGGCATCAAAGCAGTGCCAGGCTGTATCTACACGGTCTTTAGTGAGAAGATAACAGCACATTTTATCAGCAATTTGAGCTGGCTGGATACATCTAGTTCCTCCCCAAAAACCTTGTTAGGTATTTGCATCACGCTGAAGCTGTCCCATTAACCTTTTCCAGCACTCGGCTGAGAGTGCCAGCATGGAGATACCCAAGATGGGACCCGAAGCAATATAAAAGCTGGGAAAGGTGGTCTGGTTTCCTGGGCAGCCATCTCAGGTATGGCACAACCCTGGCATTGTTTCAATAACCTGCCCATCAATAGCCGAGAGGTGCTTTCAAGGACTTGACCCTTGGGGGTATGGAGAAACCAATAGAAGTCCAGCTAGTGTGAAGGAGAATATTTCAGGTCTCCTTAAGGAGTTCTGAGTTGGGTCCTGAGCTGGGTAGAGACACTGTTTTCTTGTGCAATAAATAATTTCCCCAGCATGTTTGTGTGTGTGTGAGAGAGAGCAAATTTGTATTTATTGAGATGGAGCCAGATTGCAGGAGTGAAGCAGAAGAAGGCACGTCAGAGTTTGGATTTATTACTGATACGGCAGGCCATTTTATTTTCATTTTGACTGTAATGCCGTTCTGAGCCTCTGCCAGACTTGGAGAGCAGCATCATTCGTGAGTTGACCCCCTGCTTCGCACCCTTCATTTTTCTCACTTTGCAGGTTTTGACTGAGCTAATGCTTTCAGGAAAAGGCTTATTGATTAGAGTGAAGTGGCTTGCAGCAGCTGGGCTTTTCTTGGTCAAGTTTGTGAGATGTTTTTAGCCATTTGGTAGCAGTACAGGTAGTGTTTATTCTAACACATTTAGTAAATTCTACTGTCTTCTCTGCCCTGGTTTCTCAGAGCTTTCTCACTTCATCCATTCACCTTCTCACCTGCCCAGAGCACTCCTGTTGGAACTGAAGCAATGTGGCAAGATCACCTCAGCTGCTCTAGGCGCGTTCTCCTCCTCCTCCACATTTTAATTTGCACATTGTCTTTCATTCCAAAATACAAAAATGGCTATCAACCCTCATGTCCATGTGATTTTTGTTATTACTTAGATTTTATAGCTGAAACCAAGTGGATATCCTGTTAAGATTAGCTAGAACAAGCTTTGTCTGAAGTTCTTCTTTCAACAAGAACAAGGATGTCCTGCCATGAGGAGTCAAGTCAGAATCAGGGATTGCGATGAGCACGCATGTAATCACTTCAAAGACGGCATAATACAAAAAAGAATCATAGCAAATCATTATAGTCATATATGTGTATATTCAAGTGCATGATGATGTTTTATGCTCTTTCTTTGTTGTGTTCTCCAGTATAATTTAAATATATTGAATAAGGATTATTTTAATAGTGTTAGTAGTCCTACAAAGCCACATGAAAACTGACCTGAGACTCTCCTGAATTTGCCCTGTTGCCCTCAGAGGTGTGTTAGCAAAGAGAGATTGAGAGATTTGTGTTTAGCTGGTGTTGCCACCTAATTCTCTCAGCTCCTCTTTCCACTTCCATTTACTCCTCACAGTATGGTCTGTCAGGAGAGTTACATGCATGTCCCTTATGAAACAGGTGATGCTTTGTACATCAGATCAAGACCGTGAGCTGCTGTGCATATTTCTAACCATCCCATTGGAGCTACTTTTCTGGAAATTGCAAAGAGTTTATTTCCAGCTTGCCTTGGACACTCGTTGAACATCTCTGGAATACGCTAATCAAGTTATCCAGAAGCTCGAGCACAAAGATTTTGGTGTCCTTTTGCTAAAACAGCTAAACCATCAGTCACCAGCTCTTAGTAGAGCATGAGTCTGGGAGACTGTGGATAAAGTCATAGCGTGATTTGTTGTGGTTATAGCACCTACAGCAGACTCTTGACTCAAAGTGTAAAGAAAAAGCAGGGGTATCTATGGCAGGGGCTGGGGGGGACAGTTTGAGGCTTTTTCAGTTTTCTACTGATATCACAGGAGATGAGCACAGAGTCATACTGATCTACTGATGATACTTCCAATCTGATTTTTCAGCTATGGAAACATAGTAAAATGTCTCCAAAATGGTTTCTTTCTTGTGAGACGTGCAAGCAACACAGATTTTCTTGAAATCACAATTACCTGATCTGAGTGCAGTGAGAATGCCAGAAATGTACCAAAAGATTAAAACAGGGGCTGTTGTGGTTACCACAGTCCATTGACTCTGTAAATTGTGTGTAGTACCTTCCCAGATAAAGAATTTATATTATTTAGGAGATTGAGATAGTCTCTAAAGTGACTTTCAGATAATGTTAGTGACCTTCTAACCCATGTTAGCACATTTCCTTGAACTCTGGAAGT
The DNA here is from genome assembly GCF_000700745.2 of Antrostomus carolinensis. Lineage (NCBI taxonomy): Eukaryota > Metazoa > Chordata > Aves > Caprimulgiformes > Caprimulgidae > Antrostomus > Antrostomus carolinensis. The sequence continues at coordinate 46,039 of NW_010340988.1, forward strand.
AGTTGCTAATCTTGCTAATACAAATAGGAACCTTCAGCTTAACATTCCTGAGTTGTGTGAGTAATAAGTGGTGGGCTTCAGCGATTAGCCTCCCTGCAGCCCTACTATGTTCCTGCAGGGTCTTGGTGTTAAACCTCAACAGTTGCTAATATGAGAACTACGTAAAGTGCATGAGAAAAACGAAATCATACTCCTTTCATTTTTAGAGGAAGAATCCAGAAACTAGATTTTTTTTTTGCCTTTTTTTTTTTTTTTGAGATATGAAAGCAAGCGCAAATCAGCAAGTACAGTGAGGAAAAAGAGTCACCTTAGAAAATGAGCATCCACTAGTCCTCAAGCTAAAAAACAGCAGGATGTACTGTGAAAATAACTCTTTCTAAGATGTCCAGATTTATCAAAGCACTTACCTGCACAGCATGGAGAAAACAAGCCCCTGCATGCATCAGTCCTGGGTGTGGGTGCACATGCCAGTGTGTATGTTTGTGTAGGGAGAGAAAACACACCTTAAGGAAATGTAAAGAATAACATTGTGGTTACTGAAAACAGAAGAGAGAGAGATAAACAGCTGTCTTTTTAAATCAAGACAGCTGCATGCTCAGACATTTAACGATAGTGTGCACATGGATTATGGAACAGTGGACGCTGAGCTTCTTCAGAAAAATAGGAAGGGGTGACCTGTTATTTTCTAGGAGAAATTTAGAACTGTATTGTGCCTTAATGTGGATGTTCCTCCCTAAGTCAGTCAGTTCTCTTTAGAACGCTCGATCTTTCAAATGCCTGCCTTTAATGACTTAAGTAGTTGTTTTACTCAGCTTGTGATGTGGATCCTTGTGAAGTCCCTGCTCAAATCAACCAGCTGGACAGTTATAAATAGAAACTTTACAAGGAGAAAAAACAAAACAGGGCATATGTTTTTAATTAAAAGGAAATACAAGGAAAGTGATTGCAGAATAGCAAAACTAAAAAATTATAGCTCTCTTCCATACAAAATACGTCTTCAGACTCCTGGAGTGATTGTCATATTCCTGGTAGGTGAGGAGCGCTTGGCTGTCATAAGAAGTCTTCTGCCTGTAGGTCCCATTGTACTTTGCATACAGTCATTCATTACCACTCCCAAAATATCTGCCTCATATTCTGTTCACATTTCACAGGTGGTGAAACTGTGGCACAGCAAAGCAGCGTGACTTGATAAATCCAGATTGTGTGTCCTGTCTAATATCTTAGCCGCTGGAAATTGCCTGCTAATATTGGCTGTTAAGAAAGAAAAAAAAAAAGGAAAAAAAATCTAAATTTAAAATATAAATGAAACTCAGTGAAAAAAACAGGCCTGGATGCAGCTGCAGAGAAGTGAGGAGCTGTACAGCAGCATGAGCCTCCCAGTGCTGTTGTGTCAGGATCACACATGTGGCACATGGAGATGCTAATGGTGTGAGGACATGGCCCTTGAACACCCTGTCCACCTCCATATGTTTGCTCTTATAAAATATGAGCCTGAAGAGTTCCTCAGTCGTTTAAGGAAACAGCAAAACCACAGCTCAGACCTTCCCTACAAAACCTGACAACACAGTAGAACAAAAATCTAGAGTGTGTTTTCTGAGTTTCCCTTTTGGTTCTTTTTACATGAACTTTGTGGATATAAAGATGAGCAAAGTTCTACAAATAGGGAAAACCCCTCTTTTTTACCTTTTAGAATCATCAAAATGCTCAGTATAGGTAACTTCTTTTTTTTTATTTTAATATAGCCTAAATTCAAGCAAGACTAATAAGAAATTGCCACAGCATAGCTCACACCACGTAACACTTTCTTTGACTGTATTAAGCCTCAGGAAAAAACTGAGACAAATCACCTACCTTCGGTATTTCTGTGGTCTATATCATTGGACTATCTAAACATACCATGATCTTTAATAAACTTGTTTCCATATACTTTGTTGGTAGAAAGTGATATTATTCCCATTTTACACAGTGGGAAACAAGGCAGAGGTTAAATGACTTGTCCAGGGAAAGAAAGCAGGTATTGGGGTCACACTTTCTCTTTTAGGGGCAAAAGCCCTTTCTCCTCCAGCAGCTTTGTGAAAGCTTGGGACTCTCTTTCTTTCTTGATTACATAACAAAAGCCACATATTCAACTCCAACCTGAGAGCCTCCCGTAACACCCAGCTTGACAGGATCTTATGCAGTGGATGCACAACATCAGGCTGGTGATTTGTCCCATCAGTGTCACTGGGGCTGCCAATGCAGTTCAGCATGTCCACCAGCCTTGGTGGGTTGGACCCAACTTGCAGTAAGCCTGCATCACAGTGCTGACTCCAAGTGAACTGGTGATGCTGCAGAGGCTGTTTATGCAGATAACACCAGTCAAATCTAACTGATGCTCAAAGTCTGGGTTGGTTTAATTATTCTGTAACCGACAGAAGGATCTCACTAGGTACTGTGTCTTGCTAGAAAGCAGCACCTATTGAAAGATATCAAAAGGTGTTCATGTACTTGAATATAAAGGTAGATGATGTTTCTTTTGGGTTTTTTAACAAACCCTTTTATTAGTGCCTACCTTAGTGGTCTCTTTCTCTCTTGCCATGCTCAGCTGTCAACATTTTTTCACAGTCCTCTTGTAGCTGTATTTTTTTTTCTCCCAAGTCCCTTCACATTTTTTACTTAAGAGCCAGTTACAAACCTTACAGAATTGCAGACAAGGGTGTTGACTTTCCTGGGTTTCAAATTTAACCTATGCTGGAGATCATCCCCTCCTCTGGACAGCACTAAATCTTTCCTGCCAGAGATAACTAGTCCTTGGGGCTCATAGCCGTACTTCGGAGGAGAAAAATGTTTTGCCTTTGGAATGGACTAGATTGCACCACACGGCAGGTAATTTCAAAACATTTTTGAGGAAAACATCCCCTTGGGTCCATCTCAAGGGCTTCACTGGTAAAGGACACAAAGCAGCTTGTGACGCTATCAGTACACCTCAGTGGAGATGCAGCCTGCCCCAGCTGCAGCTTAAAGGCATTATTGTTTAAGTGGAAAGGGAAGAGGAAGGGTCTTTCTCCAATTTTCATTTTAACTTCGTAATTCAGGGAATTTATCACAGACCAACATGGAAATCTCTGTGTTGGTCCCATTCAAAACCCCTGTCTGTTGCCCAGGCATCACCCCTGTGAGCAGTGCATTAAGCTGACATGGTGAATGGATTTTTCTAGAGAGAGAGAAGTGCTTTGCTACAGTGCTGTCTTTACTAATGTATATTCTTCTGCTTTCCATCAAACAGTTAATGAAGGCTCAGGTGAAACCAATCAAAAAGAGACATCGACCTGTGACATTTGCCAGTTTGGGGCAGAGTGTGACGAAGATGCAGAGGATGTTTGGTACAGTAATTTGATCTACTCTTCTATTTTAATTAATGTTTTATTATTTAAAGGTACTATGGTTTAGAAAGCACTAAAAATATTCGATACTCAATTTTCTGCACCCAGAGATTCATCACACAGTGATTAAGGTGGTTATTACTCTGAAAAAATGTATAAAACAGTCTGGTTTATAATTTTGGAACCTGTACAATTTAGACAAAGTCTAGAAACACAGTTATCCATTTTGTTGCTGTTATAACTTATGTTATTCCATCTGGGGTTTTACAGCTTTATGCTGTGGTAAAAATAGAATTGGGAAAAATAATTGACCTAAAGCTTTTCCATTTAAAAAGTATCATTAGTATTATCATCATGTTAACTCATATGTGGCATTGGAAACGTTGGGAAATCTGTCTCAATTTTTCATAGTTGCTGGAGTTGAAGACCTAACCCTTAAATTTTTGAAATAATTAGAGTGTACATCTAGATATTTTCTCAATGGAAAAAGCAGAGGGGGGTTAATTTATTTTTTAAAAGAGGTTTCAAAAGTACTCTTTTTTGATTATTATTTTAAACCATAACCACATAAGCTGAAGGGAAACAATTCTGTCTACTCAGAAGGGGATTTTTTTAATTTTTCATTTTGCCTTCAAACTATGTACACATATATTAACTTTAAACTAATTATTTCATTGTGTTTTTGGAACAGACAATAGATCAAAAAAGCCACTATTCACAGAGCTTTACTTCTAGCACTGCCTTAATGCCAAGCCACATTTCTGTCTAAGTAATTAATACAAATTCAGAGAGACAGCAATCATGCAAATGTTAGAGCTGTTGTCTGGATGATGCTTCTGAAGCTCAGTGGGCTGGTGGTAGCTAAAGGATGGATACAGAGACTGGGCAGTGAGATGTCAATAAAGCAATATTGACCAAACTCTAACTTGGATGGTAGCAATGGAGCAAAGAGAGGAGTCAATGAATGAATGGTGAACATGATAATTGGGCCCAGTGTTGGGCAGCTGACCTCATCCAGGCAAGACATGTATTATGATCATTTCTGCTGTTCAGTGAAGGAGCTTAGGAATATGATCATCCATTTGTGCTTGGTTTGACTTTGTCTTGCCAGGCTTTAAATAACCTCTGGTTCTAGTTTTTAAAAAATACCAAGTAAACAAACCCCACAGTCCTTGCTCTGGCTCCAGTCATCAAAACAAACTGTGGTGATGCGAGATACATCATGGTTATAGGTTTACAATAATGTGATGAGATTTGTGTGGAAGAAATTGCTTAATTTTGACTTTACTTAAGGAAATTACCCCAAGTGTCAGGATTTTCATTGTCCCCTTGACCAAGTTGTCCTTGAGAGTTTTGGCAGTGCAATGTAGAAACAAAACCATGGTAAAATTAATATATCAAAATTCACAGTCTAGTGCTCATGTTTTCATAATTAAGTGCACTTCCAAATTGGAAGGCAGGAGAAGAGAGGGGCAAGGAATAAAATTAGCTACAAGATAACATTATTAATCATAAGCACTGAGTAGCACTGTTTATTTTTTTCCAGAAATAGCTCGATAAAATAGCCTGACCCAACTTACCCTGGTAAAGTTCCTACTGCAGCTTTTGTTCTATCTAATTTCTCCCCTTTGAAACAACTTGGCTTATACAGAGCAGCGTAATGACTGCAGGAGCTGAAGTTCTCAGTCTTTATTGACAGCCGGTCTTTCTGCAGGGGAAGATGCTTCTTGGAGCGGGAAGCAGGGAAAGGCATTTACTAGGAAGATGCTACCAAACTGTTAAAAGGCAGGAAAGCAGATTTCCACCCAGAAATACAAAGACCATGCAAAGCCTGTTAGAGGTCTGCTTTGAAGTGAACAACTTCATATGCCGTAACAGAGCCCTGTTCTCCTACCCCTGCCTCCTGATTAGTCTTGGATAAATGTCTTTCTGAAAAATGAGCCTTCTGGGTGTTAGGTCTTTGTTATTCTCATTTCTAGAATAAAAGTAACTATGTATGGGGGACCTAGATCCCTCTTTCCAATGTACATTAATTGAATTTCCGTGTTTGGCACCAGATAGACATATTTTCCCGCTCCCCCTGCCAAGATTTGCTGTGCAGAATATGTCACAGAATCACAGAATGTTAGGGATTGGAAGAGACCTCGAAAGATCATCTAGTCCAATCCCCCTGCCAGAGCAGGAACACCTAAATGAGATCACACAGGAAGGCGTCCAGGCGGGTCTTGAATGTCTCCAGAGAAGGAGACTCCACAACCTCCCTGGGCAGCCTGTTCCAATGCTCTGTCACCCTCACCGTAAAGAAGTTTCTTCTCAAGTTTAAGTGGATTTAACTCCTTAGATTCCAAGTGGAAAAAGAAATTTCAGTTCACTATTTGGTCACTATTTTATGTGGATCAAATTTCAGATGTAAGCAGGGCTCCTTTAGCTCTCTTAGCTGACTGATGAGGTTTGTAAAATCCAAATAGGGTCAGTGGGTTCCAGCAGCCCCAGGACCTGTTGTTACAGAGTGACAAGCCCAGCACCAGCAGTGTCCCCTATCAGTCAGGCACAGTTTGAGGGTGCAGGGTCAGTGCCTGATCCATTCCAGGTAAGAGAGATGCAAGCTGGTAGCAGAGCCAGACCAAAGAGAGCTGTAGACAGGAGGCTGGCTGTTCGCCTAACATTTCTAGGATGCCAGAGTAGATCAGAGAAGAGAGCACAGGTGTGATAGCAGATGTGGCTGGGCTGCTGATAATTTAAGGCGACAATTAACATTATTCTGCATTGCCACAGTCTGTTATTCTGCAGTTCCTTGTTTCTGGTTTAACTCTTTCTTTTTTTTTTTTCTTTTTTTTTTTTGTTGTTATTCATTGCCAGTTGTCACTCAGCTAAATTGTGCTATTGTACTGTGTCACCATTATTTTAAAATCTTTTTATTTGTGTAAAACCAATCTGTTAATGGCTAGACTCCTGGGATTATGATTGAGGGTTTGGCATGTAGAAGACTACTCAAAGGGGCAAGATATGTGTGTGAACATTTTCTGGAAAGTACAAAGAAAAGGCAGAAAAGAACCCACTGTAATAACAGGCTTTCCACAGCATGGGGAAGCACACATGTATTATTATGCTATTCTGCAGTCTGATATCACGAGAGTGAATGCAATTTGACATTGCATTAGTGAATCTCTTTCTCTAGGTTAAAAACAAAGACTGTTCAGTTGAAAGTCTTTAACATCTTGCTACTTTAATATGTGAAAGCTTCTTGTCACTAAGAGGATCGCATATTACTGGCATTATTCCCACCTTTAATGCATTTTGCACCAGTGGGCTTCATGAATATTTAAAGCAGGGCAGTGGCTATGCTCTTTAGCACTGGATTGCAATCTATTGGTAAATCAGACATTTGGTGTTGCTTACTCTGGGTTTTATTTCTGAGCTGGCTAAGGAATAATTGATTTTGTAAGACAGGGCTACTCAACATGACACCCTGAGAGATATACTTAAAACGAAATGAAGAATGAAGCGTAACATTGTGAACCATAGTGTATTTCTAAGATCTTCCAAAAAGCATCTGTGAAATACTCATGGTATATAAATAGTACTCACCAAATGGAGTGCCTGCTCATCTGCTAAAGTGGCTTAGTGTCAGTGCATAACCAGTCAAAAACCTGGATTCCAGTATTAATCTCCTCCTTATGGGCCACTGAGGAAATAAGAGCACTCTCTCCACTGGACAAGCCATGGTTTGGATAGATACTGGGCAGCTATTTCAGGGGTCCATGATGTGTCCAACTAAGTGGAAGGAGATAAATAATAGGAAAAACCCTTTTGTTGAATTTCCTGTTGGAAAACGCCGAGAAGAGAGGACAGGAGTATTTTCTTAAAACAAGATTAAAGCCTGCAAACCTCTGACTCATAGAGTTAATCAAAATCAAAATGATGAATTGGGGTTAAATATGCATGCTTTTCCTTTGAATTTCAATATCAGCAGGTCAGCCAGCAGCAGTCTCAAGGTGCAGGATTGCCCAGAATAAGATGCAGTTTGCTAGCTATAAGACAGACGCAGAGATGTACAATGTGCTCTGGAGAGAGAGCTTTCCCTGCAGCCTGGCTGAGAAGGTGAGGAGGCCATCTTGCAGATTACTCTTCTGCGTTCCCTGTCCTCCCTTCTGGAGGCTACAGGGGGAGGAGAGAGGCATCCGGATCCCCAACAGTTGATGCCTGACCTTGAATAGGCCACTCAGGGGTTCGCACCAGTGATAAAAAGGGGCATAAATACCCCTACTGCTTCCCACAACTTGGTCCCACACACCCCAAGGACCCTCCTTGTCTGAACAAAGGGCTTTGTGCTCTGACACAGGCACCATGCTTGTGGTAGGCAACTTCCCTCCCTCCTCACAAGCCTGGCCCATGCTGAAGGAGCCTTTTCCCTTTCTCACGAGTGGACAAGGATCTCACCAGACAGGTTCAGCTCAGGAGAAGATGCTGAAGCCATTCTGTGTGGACACTGTGTCCCTGATAACCCAAAGCTGGGAGCTTGGAGGAAAGTATCCAGGAAAGGAGCTTGGTGTGTTCAGTGCCTCGGTCAGTGGGTGAAGGAAGGACCGTTGGTCTCAGGCATGCTGTGCAGCTGGGTGGTATTCCTAAGTGAGGTGGTCATGTTGCAGCATAATTACAGCAGGTCCCTTGTGTCCTGCACTTCTTTCCGCATGGCTGGGACAATAAACTCCACTTAACCCACAGTAGACAGACATAGACACAAAACGTATTAAGATGATGTGCTGTTTCAGTCCTTTGTTTCATATTTTACTGCTAATCACTGATATATTATATATGTATATAGTTTGGGTAAATGCTCCTATAAGGCAAATGGACAGTCTGCAACACATGAGGACAGCGTTCTCATGCAAATAAGGGGCACTGTACATGGGAGATATTTGTGCAAATCATGCAGCTGCCATCTGCAGCAACCCCTACAATCAATATTGCTCTAGCAATCAATATTTATCTTTATTACAGTATAGAAAGAAAACATATAAAAGAAACTAATGATTTTGCCAGCTTCTCAATCCACACAGCAATTAGGTCAGTCAGCTTTGGGTCCCTTCCCCCTTCAATCAGTTGCTCTCAGCCAGAGCATTTGCAAACAAGGTGCTGTACTACTATAAAGTACTAAAAGGTAGTTTGAAAGCTCAAATACATTACATGGATATTGTCTGCTTCATGTTCAGCAGTGTGTATAATAACTATGTGTGACCTACTTGTTCCAGATGCAGAAACAACAAGCTACTTTAACATCTGCAGTGTCCTGTGAATCATACAGTAGATACATTGCCATTTTCTGCTGCTTTTCTTTCTCTTTTAGAGAAAAAGTAGATCTTCATTCATGGGTATGTATAACATTTAAACATACCCACTGGACTTGTGGTTCAAATAAACACAGAAATAGAATCATATCATTACCCTGCAAAGACTTAAATTTCTGCTTAACTTGAGATCATACCTGAGGCACAAAGTGAAGCTGCTACTGCATGAATTCTTCACATGGAGCTTAGTAGTCATATCTAATAGCAGTCTAGGCAAGGGTTTACAGAGGAAAGTAAAGGCAGTGCAGCACACAATCTCTGCATTGCACAGCAGGAGACGACCAAGTGGCTTACACCCTTGTCACTTATCTTAGCCCCAGCCTAATAACAGAGCTACTTCAGTGTCTGCCCAGAAATTAGCCCAGTTAACTGTAAAGGTTTCATTTGGTGCATGTTCTATGGTTAAAAGATTTTTGAATTGAAAGAAAGCAGCTGACTTCTAGTGTAACTGTTGAGACATCATGTTGAGATAACTGTTGAGATACCATGCAGTGAGCTAAGAGTCAACAATACTGTAAAAAAGTAGCCCAAGCAACAAGATTTGAACTGGAAATTGGTCAATAAGGGATTTGCAATGAAAGACAAAACATCTGAAACATTAGAAAAAGCAACATGACCCATACCTGTCCATGCATGACATTTTAATTATTAAACCTGCTCAGAGGAAGGGTCAGGTTGGTGGCTTTGATGGGTGACTGTTCAGCCAGATCTGCTGTCTGAGGCATGAAAGCTGAACAGAGAGCCTGGACATGTTCCTTCATTTGGGCTGTGGAAAGAAATGCCATGTAAACTGGCAGAAAAGCAGGAAAACTAGCACAATGCAAAATCGTGGCATGAATTGTCCACAACACAAAAAAGAAGAAAGCTTCAGCAGTTCCAGCTTAGGTGAAGGCTTCAGGCTTACTAGTGACTACTGTCTAGACATCATGTAAGAGTCAGAAAATAAGGTTCCCGGGTGAGCATTGCATGAACACCACAGTTCCTGTATGGTTTCTTGCTGGCAAGCTACTGAGATATTGTCAGACTCTTTCAGTGGGCAGTTTCAACTTAAGACTACCCAGGTGAAAAAGTGACATTGTGCCTAACCATAGCCAGAAAAAGATTGCCACTAACTTCTAAAAGACCTTAAATCAAACAAAAAGTATGTGGTTTTCCTCTTTCTCAGGAGTAAGTCTGCAGCAAGAGCAAGGGAAGATATAGGAACAAGAAGTTAGCTTTATCTTCAGAGGATGTTTCTCTAAGAGCAGCTTATGGTCCGGTCCTTTTGAGGCATAGGAGGCAGGAACGAGCACATTGTATTTCTAAACTGAATGCACTGCTAGAAGGTGCTTGGCTAGAAAGTTAAGGCTTGGAAAAATGAAGGGTTGTTTGGCCATCTGGTGAAATTGTTTTACTCTACATGCATTTCATTTGGTTTTACTTAAAAACAGCCATTTTTGCCAGTCAGGTAAATTTCACAAAATCACCTTACCATCTTTGCATCCTTCATCCTGTGCCAAAATAGTCTGTTTTGAAGTGAGATCGATTCCCAACTCCTTTAGGGTTAGTGGTTTAGAAAATCTGACCTTTCCATCCACTGAGTCAACACAATTCTTCAGAAACTTACGTTCATTTGACAAACTCCTGCCTTTCCAGATTCTCGGGATTTATTCTCTTAATAACATTCTTTTAAAAAAAACCCTGGTTTTAATATAAACCAAGATTGTCTGGAGTTACTTATACTTCATAGTGTTTTATTACCAATACACTTTGGAACACTCTGGTAAATAATTCAGCCTACACAAAGAAATTGGCTATATTTTCTCTATACATTGAGGAAGTCTTCCATATAGACTATATATCACAGCTCTAAATATTCTCAGATAAATGCAAACCCACATCGTGTTCAGTCTGTACTACTCGCCCAAGTGGGTCTTTTAGGGACCCTATATGACACATACATCTCTTATCTGAAAACTAAAATCCCTAACATTTGGGTTTGTAATAAAAAAGATCTTTTGCAATTACAGCAAAACTCACTGTGTGTCCCGGGGATAATACCCTACACAGTCATAAACCTTATAGACTTTTTTTCCTTGTGCTCCCCTTTTCAGATACTGACCCAAACTTGTTTTTAGTTTCAGAACTTCCAGCTTATGGAAGTCAATGAAAGTTATTAATCTGACTTCAGTGAAACAAAAGTTCTCTCCCAGTATAACTGTGGAGTAACTTCTCAATAGCCAGTGGAGAATTTAGCTGGCAGAAGGGAGAACAGACTCTGTTGGAGTGTAAATGCTCAGTCATTCATGGAGTGCAAAGGAATAACTTGCAGATTTTGATGATAAAAGCAGAATTTGCCTTACAGACTCCTTCGGTTGCTTCAGAGGAAATATTGATTTGTGAAAAACCAAAAATAACTTCTGAGTTGTTTTGTGTTTTCTTATTTTAGCCATGGTGCCACGCTCTTATAGGAGCAAGACACAAATTCTGAAATTTAAGAGGAGGAAGGTTTGTAAGACATGTAGAGCTGTCATTTGGCTTCACAATTATTAGTCTGTCAACATGAGAGTTGAAAAAAAAAAAAGCTGCAATAATTTTAAAAGCATGACTTAAAATATCCAAATTTTCCAGTTAGGTTTCCATGGCCAAGATGCCTACCCCTATGTTCAGTATGTGGTGTGTGGACGGGAGGCATGGAGGCAAAGAGGGATGGGTGGTATTGGCAGAGAAGGCTGGAGAGATGGACTGGGAAAGGACAGAGGACTGCAGAAGTAGGGAGAAAACCTAGAGCTGACTTGCAGCCAGTCCATTTTGCTGTTTGCTGGAGAGTGTGGAGGAGCCACAGTGGCTGCACACACGCAGGGGCTTGGGGAGGGTTTTGGGGACCCTGCCTGAAGACGGCGGGGAGGTGCTCCTTACCTGCCTTCCCCCTCCTGGCTCGGAGGCTGAAATGGCACACCCGGCGTGGAAGAGGTGAATTAAGCATTGCTATGGGGGGGACAGCTGGAGGATGTGTGGGACTGTGGCTGTGGGCTGCGTTAGCACCCATCTGTGCGCGTTACAAGGGTGCTCATGTATGGGTGGGGTGGGCATTGTGTGAGGCAGCAACAGCACCCCACTCTCTTGTCAGGAGATGTCCATGTGTAACGTACACACATGGCAGCATGGCAGAGAGCAAGCATTTTACGTGCCCAGTTTAACAGGGGAGCAAATGAACCTGGAGGTTTACCACTTCAGTGCAGATTTTATTTTTACTCACTTTACAAGATTTTTGGTTTAAACCTAAACAAACAGTTTAAGTGCTTATATGTTAAAAGTGCTCACCACAAAGCAGACACGTCTTTGTTGGACAACCAGCACAGCTTTTTCATATTGTGGTTTTCAGTTCTAGGTAGGACAGTGTAGCAGCCTTCCGAGTGCACACCTTTATTTGAATTTGAAGGAATGATTTTGGCAGTCTGTGTTGTGCTCTTGCTGTAACACAGGGTGTTGTAAAGATCATGCCTGGCTCCTGCTGCTTTGTGGGATGTATACAAAAGGATCCCTTCTGGGTCTGCAAGGGCAGAGCTGTGCATGGGTGCTCCGAGGCGAAGCCACCACTTGGTTGTGTAATCCCACGTCTGGGAGAGCCTGGACTCACCAGGTTGTGAAGGTGCACGAGGGCTGATAGGATAACGCACATCAAATATTAATGTACACTGACACATAATCGTCTGCGTACATCAGGGCATTACAGCATGAAAGAGCAAGTGTAGAGACCTTGGAGAGCAATGTGCTTTTGCACCTTTTTTCCCCCTGTTTTCTTTTCCCCTTTTTGTTATTTAAAAATAAGCTTCCTTCCCTCCCTGGCCCCCCATTTAGCCAAAGTCATACCCTAGTAGTAAACTGAGTGGTGCCTTCATGACAGCCTATTTAGTTGCAATAAAAAGCCAATTGGCCTAATGCGCAATCAAGAAAAGAGTGACATTTATTGCTTTGGTTTTATGATGCTGTGAACTGAGCAAGATTTGGAGCCTTACAGTGCCTTCAGGGGGCAGGAGATCACCAGCAATGAATTGTATTTATACCTTTTCCAATTTCCTACTAGCATTTTAGCAATAAATAGACTGTGTTGTTATTGAGTTTTATGTAGGTATGTTTACGAAAGCAGGAATACAACTTTGTAGCTCAGAATTACATGTGTTGGCTAAATAGATCAGAGAGAATAACTATGTAAAGTACTGGGAAAGCACTTTCGAATTTATTATCAAATGCCTTAATAGAATGCTTCATCTCTTCCATCCCACTTTATGTTAACTATTAAATTAAAACTGCATCCGTTGCAGAAGGTCGGAGGCTCCTTCACACACCCATGTTGGAACATCAAGGCCACGATTTGTTCACACATCTAAACCATTAAAAATACATCCCATGCATTAAATATGAGCCTGAGGAGAACTCGGTAGGAGCTGACGCACAGGGCTGACCTCAGCTCTCACAGCCCCTGCGGGGTGGCAAGTGTCCCTTCCTCACGGCATCCATCTCCTGCCCTGGTCCTTTCCCACGTGCAAGTTGCAGGTAAAAGCCTGTGTGAGATGTGCCCAGGCTTACAGACTCAGCTGCTGTCTCTCAACCTGCCTGTTCTGTAGCGAAGCTCTCCCATGCAGCAGAGCACGGGTGTCCCAGGGACGCCCGTCCCGGCCGGGGCACAGTGCTTGCAGTGCATCCCTTTCAGGAGCTGCAGGTGGATTCTCTGGTCCCTGTCCCAGAGCTGAAGAGAAGAGGGTTACTCTCATCTTGTTAGTTTGCTGGCAAGGACGTGTCCTTGAGATATCATATTTCATTCCTTCATTCATCTTCCTTTCCCTGGTGCAGTACTTTCCCCTGGGGCTTGCTCCCAAAGGGAGCTAGCGACTGTGGTCATCGTGAGACAGCACGAGAAGAGGCAGCATCCCCAGCCAGTAGCAATACCTAGTTTTGTATAACAGTTTTCACCTACAGACCTAAACACTGTGAGGAAAAAGAGGGTTACTACTGCTCTCTCCTTCTTGCACGTGCAGTGATTTGCTTGGGGTTGCATCAGCCCCAGTCTCATACCTATGTGCCGACATCTCATTTCATCACTGTGCAGGATGACATGAGGTTATCTTGCCTTATTTCTGTCTGTGCGGGAGGTACAAACAAAGCCTGAAGGAAAGCCTGGAGTATCCTCCTAAAATTTCATTAAATAGTTAGACTGGATTTTGTTTTGTAATTTAAGTCAGCCTACCAAGCAGGGTAGCCTGGAGTACACAGCCAATTCAGATGGTGCTGCCGCAGGCAGGTCTCCTCAGAAGGGGGAGGCACATGTGTTTGAGGATGCAGAGCAGTTTATGGTGAGAGTTAGTCTGATTTTGCACGTGTACGTGGAGTCTTTACAAAGAAGAATTATTTTACCATTGTTTTCTTCTCACTAGTTTTAGGAAGTTCACTTCTCAGCCTTGCCTTCTGTACCAGCAGTGGATGGCTCACATGCTGCGTGGGAGGGTTGTCATCCCTTTAGTCTCACTGGTAAATCAGAGTCTGCTTTCAGAAGCAACTTCTGGAGTAGTTAACAAAGCTGTTACCAGATATTCACTGTTGGTCCCATTCCAGCTGGTACCCCAGTTCTCTGTGAGCAGACTGAGCCTTGATGCATGGCAAGGTCCATGCCAGGACTTGCAGCTAGATGGTTGTCCTGCGCTTCCCACCAGACGTTGCAATATTCCTGACGGCTGTTGCAGGCTGAGGTGAAATGCTGGATTCATGGCAACAATTCTCATTATCCTGCTGGCTTCAAGATAGGAGCGAACAATATCAGCAGTCTGAGGCACGCAGCGATAAAACATTCGTGAAGGACAGCTGCAAATGTTTACAGAGGGAGAGGAACAGTCAGCAAAGCTTTGTTTTAATGCAAACTATAGAGATGGGAAGGACACCAAGTGTAGGCAAACCATAAAAAGGCATTTATTTTATTCTATGGGCTTTAAATAAACTTCACACGTTAGATACCTGCAGACACTTGAATTGGCATGTGCACAGAATTAAAATTTTCTTCTCTAGTCACATAGCTAGCATGAGGATTTTTCCACCGCTTTTCAAACCCAGCCATCAGCCTTCTAGTTCTTTAGTTTCTCCATCTGGGTTTAAAGCATCCAGTCTAGCAAAGACTGCTTTACACAACTTAGTTCCTTTTAAATAGGAATGATATTTTATTTAAAAAAAAAAAAAAAAAGAGACATTTATTTTGCCCTAACAATGTTAGCATACAATTCAATGTACTGTTGAGCACACTAGGGGCGTCAGGAAGCCAGGTGAAGGTCATACTGTGATTGGTACTTTGGATTGTAAAAGGGAAGCAAAGGTGAAGTTTGTGAAGTTTTTTGTCAAATACTTAGTAAAGAAAGTTATAGGGGGGGAAGAAAAAAAAAAAGGAGAATTAGGAATCAAGTTTTAGTGTCTTACACTGCAGATTAAAGCAGTTTTCATGAGCTACGTTCTCCAGGATGAAGCCTTGAAAACTGGTGGATCATGAGACCAGCTTCTCACCAAGCTGGTCAGGCTCTGGGAAGGAGCCAGCGCCCGGGCAGCTCTTCACACAGCTGTACAGCGAGGTGCCTCCAGGAGTGGTTCGCAAAACCATTTTGTGAGCTGTCATAACAAATGCGCTCTGAAAAATCCGTACGTATTTTTAAGCATTGACAGTCACTCCCTGCTATTAAGCAGCAGCAGCAGCGTGGCAGCTGTAGGGCAATTGCCCAAGCTCCTGGCTCTGTGCTTCAGCTAGACTTCCAGATTGTGTTGCATTTGGTATGCAAGGAAGGGCAGCAATAAATATATTCACCACTTTAGTGCATTTTAGCTTGACATATGTCCAGTAAACAATATCTTGTTCTCTTGAAGTCCAAAAAAAACCCAAACCCAACCCCCCCCCAAAAAAACCAAAACAAGCCACCTGATTATTCAGTGCTTCCTTCTGTTGTGATACTTTGGGGTCCTTCAAATCATTTTCATTATGCACTGCATAATAATAAAAATCTCTATGCAGTATGCTGATAATTCCATGCATGGTCTCTGTGATTTCTAATTGTTTGAATAACAGGATGCTATTGAAATGCCATGCAGAAACATTGCATCACCCTGAGGGAATCAAGCTTTTCTCCTTTTACTCCTGATGAAGATAAACATTTGAACAGTTGAAATAGGTAAAATATCCCAGGGAAGCCACTGTGAAAAGTAGACGTGCTAAAGCCCTTAGTGGAGAAGCTGGGCTGCAAAGGACAAAAAGGGAAAATAAATTAGGTAAATAAATAAAAAAAGAACATTGAATGAGTCGTGCTTTTTCTTCTCTTATGATCTTAAAGCAGAAGAAAAGCACTAGCAGACCCAGGCAGGCAGTGTGTTCTAATGAGGAAAGAAATATCGCATGCTATTTTTGTGCTGCCATTATAAAATATGTATTGTTTATTGTTCTGCACTGCAGCTGAAGTTTTGCATCGGCCTCAAAAATACAGCAAAGTTTGTTTTGAAGGAGACACGCAGTGTCTCTATTCTTTAAGCTTCTTAATGATGTTCCTTAGAGTGTGGTGATAAGATTTCAATCTCCTGGAACGCACAGGTAGGTTGTAGGGTATGATTCATAGAAAGTATAAAAAATTGTGTGTGTTATGAATATATTTTATATATACTATTTTATACGTATGTATATCTGTGTACCTGATGTTCATCTGTATATGAAACCAGGCTACGATGCCAGGCAGTTTCGTCTCCTGGCTGAAGGCATCTTTTGGTGCTACCCTTTTGGGCTGTGCTCCACATACTGCAGAGACCGCTGGAGCATACCTGAGCTTGGCCAAGCTACCAGAAGTCCCTGGTGGCTCTCTGTTGAGGATGCCAGGACTTTACACTAAAATTTACCTCTCTGCAAAATGAGTATAATAGTACCAAGTCATTGCTGCTATAGGGCTGTATGAGATTACTGTAAAGCTTAATAGTGTACTTGAAAATGGGCTGAGGGTCAGAGAAAGAAGCTGGTATTTATGTGGTCCTTTTGAGACTGATGTCAAAATGGGGGTGCATGCAGACCACCTGCAGAAATCCCGTTTAGCTGCCTGTGTGTGTGGGCAGCTTTGAGGATGACTGTTGTGATGCCGAGGTGGGTAGCAGAGGTGCCCTGTCACTGCTCCCCGGTAAGAAGGTGTTGCAGGCAGCGTGTTCTAACGAGGCATGATGCAGCAGCACACAGACAGGCTGAAGGACTAGCTGAGCTCCTGGAGGCGATGGATGCGTGTGAGCACAGGTCTCCCCGGCCTGGTTAACCTTGCCAGTCCCTGCTTAGAGCTAGTTCAAATATCTCTGCGTGGCGTTGTGTTGAGACATATTAAACATACCCAGAGCTGCCTGGGTAAATGAGCGCTCCCACCAGCCTCTTGACACACAGCTGAACCACGGTACAATGCATGTTCCAATGTTGAGGCGTAATGTTAAGCCTGGCTTCATTTCAACTTGCCTGCTGGTAATGTCAACAAAGATGCCCCATGTACCAGAAAGAAAAACCTTGCAGGAATCCAAATGATAGAGAAGACATTTGGGACTGATTGCCAGGCTCTTTATCCAGGCATATACTGCCAGGTTAGCTTTAAATGGGCATTTAATGTCCTACTCAGAGGAGCAGGGGGGCTTGGAGAGGACCGTACTGACATCCAACCAGAAATGTTGAGTTTCTAATCATTGTTTTCTAGTCAGAACAGAAGATAAGAAATGTCTCTGGTGGAAATATCATAAATGTACAACAACCGTGTTTTTATTTATACACTGGTTTATGGCAAAGGAAAGGCTTTGGGCTTTTTTATGCTGCAAAACGTTGTTGTTTTTTTCCTTGCTTTTTTTTTTTATTTTTGCCTGGAGAAAATATACGACATATTTAAAATGGTTGCAGAATGGAACATCACTTTCTCTGTAAAATAGTCCTCACTGAGACATGGTGGGATCTCACACTTGACCAAATTAGCATATGTGCTCAAATATCAGAGCTCTGACTAGTAAAAATAACACTAGATTAGCATTTTCACATTTTTAGCTCTCGCTTTCCTGTCTGTTTGGTTTTATGCCTTTTTTCTTGACTGACAATTCTCTTTGTGGCAGATTCATTGCTGTTCTGCTGTTAGGACCCTGTAATCATCTAGACACTTGGCTGAAGACGTTAGTCATTTCATTAAGTACTTTTTTGCAGATATCTCAGACACAATTTTCTGTTGCTCTGGTTCCAAAAACCAAATGACCCGTGGCCAGCAAAGTCTGAATATGAATCTTTAATAAACAGAGGTAGTAGCAACAGTGCTCTCAGGTTTCGAACTGCAGAGGGCTAATTAAAACATGTCAAATAGGGAAGAACTGCCATTGCCGCCTCGCTCTGACAAAAATGTACCTGCACCTGTTCCCAGTAAAACCACTCTTTTAGAAGCATTGTCTCATTTTTCCTCCTTCCTTCCCATCAGAGCCACATATGAAACCGTCCTCGTGCTACACCCAGATATTGCATAGTAATTTGTTAAAATTATTTTTCAGTAACACATTGCTGAAAACAAAGACTGAATAGTTATCTTAGGAGTAGAGATAAAGCATGGAATTCTTTTTATCATCGCTGTGTCACTAATGATTATACTTTATTAATGAACTAAGGAAATACAATTAGAGCATTCCCCTCCACTTTAAGGGCAAAGAAGCATTCTCTCGTTTTATTGAGACACCTCGTTAAAACGCTGTTCCTCCCTCTAGGGACAGTCCTTTCTAGCTGTGAATCTTCTCTTTAGTGACATGCTCTCTGCAGGCAAAGGTACTCTCTGTGCCCAGAAAATAATACCATATGTTATTTGCAGAAGACCAGGGAGTTAGGAGCCTCTGTGCTCACCAGTGTACTCACCCGTGCCTGGTTTGTTGACCCCATTAATTTTTACAGAGACAGATTCAACAGAAAGCCAAGTTGGCTGCTCCAGCTTGGCCAAGCAGCCTGGTGAAGCACATTGCCATCACTGCTGGGATCCAGACCTGTCTGTGGTCTGGGCAGCTTTTTTTTCATGGTGAAGATCTGTACAGGTAATAACTACGGGTCCACGTCTGCGCTTTTCTCTTGTTTCCCTGGGAAGAGGAGAAGCTTGTAATGGTGACAATCGCTCCCAAAGCCCACGTGGGTTCCCCTGTGCTGTTTAGTACATTTATTGCAGTTACTTTCTTGCCAGAAGCTCAGAGACAGAATTTCAGTGACTTGCACCCTACAAGTCAGTAGTGAGGCAGAAGGAGGTACCTGTCAGCATCTTACCTGCAACGGGCCTGGTTCAGCTCTGCCAGTCCTCCCATAGGCAGCCTTGTAGGCTTCTCCAGCATCTCAGCTAATACCACCTCTGTCTGCAGAGACAGAACCTTCCACTTCTGCCTTGACGTGATGTTCTCATCAGAAGGTCCAGCGATGTCACCAAGCTGTGCTGCAGGATGCACTTGGGGGCATTAGCCCAAAATCCCTGAGGAGCTGCCCAGATTTGCCTGTTGTCTTTTTAGTTTGTTTTGATTTTGTTTTCTTTTGTGATCACCAAAATAACTAAGTGGATTGCTGGATGTTCAGCTCCTCCAAGATTTTCATCATATGAAATGAAATGGAATAAAATAAAGCATATAAAAGAAGTGGAATTCATCAGAGACTATCATAATGACCTGGAAGAATAGACATAAAAAAGTGAGCCTTGTTTAATGATTGTTTACAGCGACAGCCCAGATTTTAATCAATTGATATATAAGCCCATTACTTGAAAGATGTGATGGGCCCTTGGGAGAGCGTTCAGTATTTCTTCCTTTCTCAGGGGGCCTGCAGGATATTGGCTGACATCTTGGAAGCACTCCTTTCTCACAGATGCTTTTAAAGCTGCTTTCCTGACTGCAGAAGTCACAGGCGGAGCCTTACACATGTATTTTGTGTATGCTCTTGGGTACAGTTTCGTCCTGTGACCCTCTAGGAGACCTCACTGACCTTCTCACAGCTTCTGGAGCCCGAGAAAAGCTCAGTCAGCCTTTATATTGCTAAGCTTTCTTCAGTGCTACACTTAGGAACACAGAAACCAAATAGATTTATCGATATAACTATAATCAGAAGTCATAGCCAGGATGATAAAATGGTCAAATGATCAAATTACTTAAAATTAGAGATGTACTGAAGTGTCTCAGAGACTGGGAAGGTGCAGGCAGGGAGCTGGCCTGCCGGTCAGCCCCACAGCAGAGGAGTGTGTTTCCAGCTCCACACAGGCAGAGGGACTGGGGGAGACCCCAGAACCAGTGCAGCCAACAACAAAAAAGAGATGAGGCCATTCTGATTTTGTCACTTGTGAAAGAAAGAGAAGGTAACAAGGCAGAGCTTGAACATGGCCAGGTTGCAGGTTGGGCGTGAGCAGGGAAGCACTGGCTGCTAGCTAGGAGCAGGATGGGATTTCTGGACGCGACGAGTGTTGGGGCCAGGCTCACTTTGGGGTAGGAGATTCCTGTGTCCCACAGGATCTGAAGTCTTGAACACCATTAGGACTCTCACCCTTGGGTCCAAGTTGTCACAGTTTGGTTCTGTGTGTTTAATAGGAGACAGTCCCACTTCTCCATTTTATAATGCTTCAAGAAGTGAAGATACCTTTACGTATGTCTATAGGATTTAATTGTATCACATACGTTAAGTGCCATTCATTTTGTATTTATTACACCACCAGTGCATCCTGCTTAAGGATGATGAATGCTCTGTGGCCACGTGTGCCTGGGCATGCATGCTTAGAGTAAATGCTCCACTTTTTCCTCTGTAATTTACTCCTCTGGACTTTGGGGGCAGGGTTGAAATGGCAGACTGCTTGTTCCTCTGGTCTGGAAAAAAGTGTTTGAATATACTGTCATTTTCCCTGATAAGAGAGCACTATAAATTAAACAGAGTCAGCAACTCTAGTACATTAATCTTCCTGATGCAGTCCTACCTTTAGCATTTCCTGATGTATATGTGATGTTGACTTAATTGTGCAGCCTTAAAGTAGGATTTGAGCATATAAGTGCAAAAGCAGTAAGAAAGTGCAGATGCAAGCTAGAAACTGTCCACTGAAAACTGTGCAGGGGGTGGATGATGCACAGATCCTTGCAGCAAGGAGATCTGGGTGACAGGTTTACTGTAGTGGGTTTTTACTGTCCGTCTATTCAACCCTGAAAATGAGGCTCCATGGAGGAGATCTTGTAAGACTTGAGCATCTAGTGTGATCCTGAGGTTGTCCCTTTCTCCTCTCCTCGCACACGAGCAATCTGACATGAGCACAAGTAGCATGTGTTCATGGTGCTTACATGGTGCATCCTCTTAATGCAGCATGTGGCCACGGAGATTTTGCTTGGAAAGAACGTCTGGTCTCGCAGTTAAGATTTTAGAACAGAGTTGAGAAAAATCTTGATTTTATTCTCACTTTTACTAAAGGAGGTCAGAAAAGTCATTTTGGAACTTTGTTTTTGGAAGATATCAAAAGATGCAAATACATGCCTAATGGGCTCTGAAATGGTCTTTGAAATCAGTGGGAGATAGGTCTCTGAGATTTCAGAAATCCCACACAAAGTGTTTGCATGCATCTTTAAGCATCTAAACACCTTTAAAAATATGTGCCTAACTCTGAGTACAGGTTCCTATATCCCCTAGACGTTTTTAAAATTGCATCCAAAGTTGCTTAGATTTCCCCTAAAGAGCACCCTTTTGTTTTAATTTTCTCATTGACTTAATTTTCTCTTGACTTGAGACATAATATATATTAACCTACACTCATTTTTTGTAGCAAAATGTGGAGAAGTGAAGCTGTTTCTGAGCTGTTTTATTACAAAAAAAGGAGCATATGGCTGATTGTGTCCCATCTGAAATGCAAATGGTGGAGCTACGTGGAAAGAATTACTATTACTTGAGCAGTAAATGTTTCCTAATGAAGTGAATTTGACTAAGGTGGGAAGCTGGAAACGACTGTGGGAAAAAATGACGACAGTTAATATTTCAGTGGAGCAGAACGTTCTTATTCCGCTGATAAGGAGGTTGTTAGGAAATGGACTGGATTTTTTTCTTATATTCTGTATGTTCATCAGTGTGGGGAAATTGTTACACAGAGAGCCAGACTCTTTTCTTCCACTCGTTATGAAATTATATAATTTAATTTATAACCAGAGCTTTTCACCTTTGGCTTCCTTTTGAGCTGAAGTTTTCTGTATTTTGTAAACATTTTGGGAAAACAGATCTACGCAATGTAAAGAAGGTCTAAAAGAAGACAAGCATTGGTTCCTCTGATCTTCATCACTCTGGGCACATTTGCAGGGGGCCAGAGGCCAAAGGGGGCGATGGAGAAATCTGACCCACGGTGTCTCATTTCCTACACTTTCTCTTTCCACCAAAGTTTCTCTCTTGCATATATCCCTCTGCACTTCCAGTGGCTGAAGGTGTCCAAATGTCTGCTGTGAACGGGAGGTGAACCGACTCTTAAACACTTCCTTAAATCAAGCAGTAAGACTAGAGACTGACATTTCCTTTACTTAACTTTCCAAAAGGAGAGCTGTGGAGTCAGCGCTGTGAGGTTCAGCACAACCAGTGGGCTGGAGATAGAGCATCAGTCACATTACTTTGCCTTAAATGTCAGAAGGAGCCAGGAAGAGTTTAGATAGCAGCATGTGCACGATTACATGCTCAGAAGAGCTGAAGCAGCTGCCAGGTTAGACCTCTGGTTTGTCCCCGAACAGGATCGCTTCGATGTTAGCGTAAGCACTGCTGAGGCTGAGCTGTCTGTTGCATGTCACAGTCAGGGGATGGAAGATTAGCATGCCTTTCCCTTGCTGGTGCCCAAGGGTGTCTGACATCACTAATGATCATGAAATAGGAGAAACCTAAAGAAAAAAAGGCTGCAGCCTGCTGTTGCTGAAAGTAATTTGGCTTCTCCATTTTCTGAGCAATGGTGAGACTTGCTGGGGTCAGGACATGTGCACGAAGTGTGTTAGTTCAGATCCAGACCAAATCACATTGAGAGAGCGCATTGCCAGGTCGGGAGTGGGCACTGACCTTCCTGGGTGACACCTGGGTAAGGCTTTTTGGTTGCTGAGATATTAAAATGCTTCAGAAAGTGCTTGTGCACAAAGTCTCTCCTAAAAACAACATTCCCCTGGTTTTAATACTAGTAAGCCCACTGCATCCAAGAGCCGGGGGAGATCCCACCACCCCTAGGCATGGAGCAGGGTACACTCACATCACTAGTGTCAGTCTCAGTCTTGGCAGGTGGTTTTATCCCAGTAGGGTGAGATGAAGCTTCAGCATCAAATCTTTATTATGATCAGAATGCTTATAGGGGCAGTAATTATTAAGAGAATTAAATAATAAATAAATATAAAACCACACTTAGGCAATGTTACATACGATGGGCAGCACCTCAACAGAGATGAATTTTGTGGCTTCTTTAATTGCAAGAGGGTGCAGCAGCTTGAATTACCTGCATATCTGCTTGAGTGTTCTTTCATTTACAGGAAATTACAAGTGGTAATGCTGTGGCTTAGTTTTCCATGTATAAGACTCCTTTTTTATCTTTCCTTTTCTTTTCTGTGTCTCTTCCCTCTCCCAGCATTTCGTTTCCATGCAGAAATACAAATGACCTCTTGACAGAACTTTCCATGTTCATTCTGTTGATTTGCATTGTGCAGTCAGGAAAATACACTTATTTCTGAGATGTATTTATGATGTCATGAAAAAACTTTCTCATATTAGCCTCTTCTTCTTTCTCTTCCTTTATCTTTTCAGGTGTGTGTGCAACATTGACTGTTCTCAAACCAACTTCAATCCTCTTTGTGCTTCCGATGGGAAATCTTATGATAATGCATGTCAAATCAAAGAGGCATCATGCCAGAAACAGGAGAAAATTGAAGTCATGTCTTTGGGTCGATGTCAAGGTAACTCTCATAACAAAACTCATTTCAAAGAATGTTTTCAATTTTTTTTAGGGGAAAAAAAAGAACTGGGGCTGACTTCTTATTTGGCACTTCTTACATTTCCATTAGATTCTTGCAATTTATATTGTAGAGCGCAGGCTGCGGGAGGGGGCAGAGCCCTCCACAGTGTGGGTGCCAAGCGAGGCGTGAGGAGTGGTGCGCATAACCCTTCCCACACCCTGTCTATAGCGTCAGGGGACTGTCAAGCCCTGCACTGGTTTCAAAACCAGGCACCAGCATTTTGCCCAGAGCAGCTTGCCCAGAGCTCTGCTCTCTGGGTAGCAGTTGGAGCAGGACAGCAGGAGAGCCCCTCAGATACATTTTGACATCCAGGATGGATCCTCTGCTGCTCCCTTAACTGGAGGGAGCAGCATGAAGCAATCTCAGGAGGCCAAAGGCGTGCTCCCAGATGTGGTGCTGGTTTTTCATGTGACCTGCAGCGTGCCCTCAAGATGCCAAAGGTGCCTAGAAGGGAATTTTGCCGATAGCTGCTCAAGACTCGCAGTGTTTCTCCATGAATACCTTGCTTCTCTGTGCTCAGCTCATGGGCTACTATATCACCTGTGTAGCCCTTGAGCTGACTTTAAAAATTCTACTTTGTTCTAAAATAAAAATGAAGAAAATTTGCCTTTAAATAGCTTCTGTAAATAAAGTGTCTACTGAGGCTCAGACTCTTAATAGCTTTTTTCCCCTTAGCTTCTGACCTATAAATCCTCAGTACATTTACTTGCAATGCCGTACTGTACAGGTGTATTAAACACATTCTCGTTTATTCCTATCTCTTTAAAGTTAACCACTCTACATGTCAGTTCACTTCAGGGTACATATTAAAACTCCCCAATTACTTCAAATAGAGCAGAAATGACAACTCCTGCTTTATGCTGATATATTTATCCCAGCTGCAATCTGTTATCACATATTGTTAGAAGAAAAAAAGTGTTTTCTTAATGGAAGATGTTTCATGTTTCATTCCAAAAAGCCCAATCCTGCTGTTTTCACCTGACAGGCCCAGGGGAGCCTTGCAGCCAGCAGCGATGCTGTGCATGCAAGCGAAGCTACGTTTGCCTGGGCACCAGCAGGTAGGGCATAGTCTATATCAAGTACAGGCTCCCCATGCAATTCAACATCTTTCTTTTCACGCAGATAATACTACAACAACTACAAAATCAGAAGATGGGCATTATGCGAGAACAGATTATGCAGGTACGGTTCCTATTCTGTGAGAATCACAATTTGCAGGAGCTATGTGAGTCACTTTTCTCCTCCGTTTGCTAAGGTGAGGTGTCCTCATCTTCTAGTATAGTTTTCTTGGTTTACTTTAAGGAAACACTGTCTTTGCATTGCTCTGTCTTTTGCTGGAAGCTCTATTTCTTTTTAACAAATGGGCTTCTTTAATTTTTTTCAATGTACAGATATTCTGGCCATAAAACACCCGTTCTGTCAGTGGAAATAAATGTTGTAAACTATTTGCCAGAATTATCAGACATTATTGAAAATTACTGAAACAGTGCACTAGATTATGCATATTTTTGTCATAATACACAGGTTTAAGAAAGTGAAAATCCAGAGTGTAGCACAGCTGTGACACCATGAGTTGTTGCCATAATAGATTATATTTCCTGTCTGTGTTTGACGATAAAGTTAATAAGGTTCTTAAAAGGTTTGGGGTTTCTTTTTTTTTTTTTAAGTGATAAATTGTTTTAATTTATTTAGAAGCTACAGTAAAATATAATGGCTGAATAACCTTATATGGCATTTGAAATTAAAAACATGTAAATACTAGGGAGGTTTGGGAGACATTTTTTACACCCTTTGCCTGGGAGGATTGATTTAGAAATTGAATGTGTGTGTGTGCGCACATGTGCATGGAGATATTCACAGCCTGCACTGAGAATTCAGGCCTGTGAGAAGGTATTGTGAAAATGGGTCGGGTGATGCATTCGTTGCTTAAGTTTGTGATATTTTTGTGTTTCGAAAGTAGGTATTTAGAGAGCGTAGGTGCAGAACGCTGGGTTTACCTGAGCAGCTTGCTGCGTGGCTTAGGTGAAATCCAGCTGATGGTTTCAAAGGTCTTAACATTTCTTACTGGGAGAGTCCCTTGGCATGACTTGGTTTGGCTGGTCATCTCTTGTGAGGCCCCTTTGTGCATGATGTCCCAGCGTTAGTAGGGTACCCCTCAGTTAGAAATGATTGTTCTGTTCCTACTTAAAAATGGTGCATGATGATTGAAACAGAGCTATGAATAAATTATGGCTTGGTGAGGCAGAGGAGTATGAGGTGTCGGAGGTGGCTGCAGCAGGAAGCTGCAAGGGTAGAAATTTCTGTGGAAAGTGAATGCTGGGATCAATTTCAAAAAGATCAAAGATGAGCCATGGTTCCGATATTTCCTACTGCCAACAAACTCTTCAACAGATGACAAGAGTGTCATACAAAGAGAGAAAAGTCTTCAGTTTCTTTTCCCCAAACCCTTGATTACTCTCAGCTTTTTTCTGTGAGGCAGCCGTCAAGTTTTCTTAAAAGACTGGAAGGGCTGAGGTTATATCCTGTGGTGGGCAGGAGACAGAGCCAAGTAGGACAAAATGATTTCTTTTAATTTAGAAATGAAGGTAAGTAATACAGTTGTGTTAAACCCTTCACCTTCCTTGCTGGAGAACTGGGGAGAGCACTGGCATCCCCAAGTCAAGATGAAGGCCTGCAGCCCCTTTTTAAGTGTCATGCAACCTGTCCTACTCTGCTAGTGTCTGGTGGTTTAGTTTCAGGATGGCAGTGACCCACATCACCTAGAGAGGAGACAACACATTTAAGCATGAAGCAACTGAGTTGTAACAAAAAGGGGGGAAAGGCAGCTTGAGGATTAGGAAGGAGGAGGAGATCACAGTGATGGCAAGAGACAGCCAAGTCATGGGTCATGGAGGAAGAGGAGCATAGAAGGCACCTTCAGCTCAAGTGGGCAGGAGGAACAAAACAGCTCTTGCTTAGGAGGGAGTTGATATTTCAGCCCACACTTGAAAGGAGAGATGATGGGTAGAAGAAAATTGATTGCAGCAAAGTATTGTCAGGGATTGGGAGTCAAGCAGGGAACACAGAAGGAAACTGGGTTACTGGGCAGGGAAGAGGGCAGAGCTGCAGCACGGGGGAGCAGGTCTGTAGTGATGTTGTTCTCTGAGAGCTGAGAGGTTGGAAGGAGTGCGGGAACAGATGGTCCAGTGAGAAGTGGTGGGGAGACAGGGCACCTCACTCCCCTAGAACTGCAGGAGAGATGGAGACATCCAGAATCAGCAGTGAGGTCCAGTAGGTACCTATTTGGCACAGAAAGGCACCATGATTGCACCTCAGCAAGTAGCTCCTCAAGGCTCCTGGCATGGGTCAGGCCCCAGTGGGCTTCCTGAGGGCAGCAGCTGTCCCCTCTGGGTGGGTCTCATCAGGCACCATCCATAGATTTACCATGAACCACAGTTACTTGCACCAGCTGATGATGTGTTTTCTTTTTGTGCACCTAACTCATATTCTTGCTTAAATTTTTAATTTTTACATACAGTGACAGCATGTAGCATAAAAGTTGCAAGTTCATGCAGGGCAATCCACGTGCCTCCAGCATCCCCAAATGTTTGTGGCATAACCCAGGCAGGAGACCCTAGGGGAAAGGGACCAAGGGGCCACTGTACCAAAAAGCTGTAACAACTCCAGCCTTTTGGAAATAGTGTGTCAAAAGGAAGACAGCAGTATAAAACTGAGGCTCAGTAGACATTCAGGCTTCAACATTTGTCAGACAGGAAGCTCCATGCCGTCCTTATGTTCTTTCAAGTGCAGAAACGTTTGATTCTGGTTATTACAGGAACGTGGTATGTGCTATTTTTTTCCTACCTTCATATCTCCTCAGAAGGGAAATGCTGCCCTGACCACAGGGAGCTTTGTGTGGAGAAGCAGCAGTTCCTCAGCCATTGTGCCTCTGAAGCAAAATCCCTGAGCCTGTGCCTTTCCGGAGAATACCTTTGTTCTCTACCATTTAATGACACTAAAAATCACCCAGATCATGAGCACTACATGTTTTTAAAAACACTGACTCATATGGACTGAGTTTCCCAGGGGAGAAAATAGCAGTGGGCATAATTGATGTTGTCAGTTATGCTAACACAGCAGCGCCAAATGCTCCGTGCAGAACCTGTGGTAGCTGAGTGGTGAAGGTTTTTCCATAAACACCTCCACATGCTCAACATGGGGTCCCAGGAAGGCAGCAGCTTTGCAAACAACCACAAGTCCCAACACCCAGCTGATTTTTTTCGTATGGAACTATTTAAACTGTATGTTCAATCAGTGTCTTTGCTCCCTCCCATTCTTTCAAGCCCATTGATCCTTGCAGATAACACACAGATCTTTCAGTTTGCAAAACCAAGAGTACTCCTTCCTTTGGAGCATAAATCTTTGCATTAAGTTTACATCACCTTGGTTTTTTTAAGGGCTCTTACTTCACACAAGCAAGATTTACTCTAGTGTTGGAAATGCTTCACTGCTGTCAAACACACCCAAAAAGCAGTGTCCCCTTTTTCAGCAAAGTAAACATGGGGAGCGTGAGCCATAGATGGCCCTTCTCTGACGGTGTCCAACCTCTCCAGGTTCACCAGTCTACTCTTGCCATGGCTGCGTCTACCCTACGTGTCAGCACAGCCTGTATGCGTCTGTGTTTGTGTCTCTCTGTGCAATTCTGGCCTCTCATTTTTCTGAAATCCCCAAGTATTTGTCAGACTTGGGAGGGATTTTCACTCTTTTCAACAAATGGCAGATTGTTGACGTTGATCAAGTTTGCGAAAAAAGATTTGGCTTTAGTCAGTAAATGAATGGGTGGTATTTTTCCCTCAAATCCAATAAAAATACGCTTTATCTCACAATTTCCATAAAAGAGCATTTTGAAACATTTTAAGTGTAATGTATGTTTTGGAATGTAGTGTCTGAGATTAAAATCCTGTGATTGATGTTTTCTTGGATTTCCCCATTATATGTGTAAAGAAGTTGGCTGTTTCGGTGGCATTTTTGCATTTGGAGTCTAGGCAATCAAGGAGTTTTCATCTTGTTTATTCATTTGCCGATTTATTTTGATTCTTCAATATTTATATTCGCTTCTTAAGATCTGGATATTAACAATTATCCTCCTAACTGATTTTATCCTTCCTCATTATCAAATTACAGAGATTTTTTTCAAGTCATTTTGAGCACTTTAAAGAATAAGTCAGTATGGATGAGCCATATTTCAGTGTTATATATTCATGAAAATTGTCAGCAAAGACGCTGACAAATTTGATAGACCTACTCAATAATATCATCTTTCAGGCCAGACAAACCTCCCTATATAAGCATTGATTAGATCAAGTCTCAGCAGCTGAACACCAGCAGCGCAGCAAAGCTGATGGAAAGGGGAAGAAGGCATTTTCAGCCCCTATAGTCTCCTTTGGTGAAAAGTGCGCATCCAGAAATAGTCCGTTTGAGCCGTATTTTTGTGTTCCTCAATGGCATAAACCCACCCCTGGCAGCAGCCTGGGGTGCTGCCTCCTGTGGTCTCGGCTGGTCCGGGGACTCTCTTGCAGGCAGTGCCGTGGCCGCTCATGCTGTTGCTGTGCCCGGGCAACGCTAACGAGCACAAAATGCTGCGCGTCTGCTCATGGCTGTTCTGTTCCCTGCTTTCCCCTCTGGTTTCCCATGGGATTTCAAATCTGTGTGACAGTCTTGGATCTTTTTCAGACCGCTTTCTGGCACTGGGGCCTTCCTGGCACTACCGGAGGTGCTCGGGCGAGTAATCCAACAGATGGCTGTGTTGCCCAAGCAAACTAAACACTCCACCAAAAAGGGCAAAATCCATCTGTGTCAGCGCATCATCTTCCCTTGGCTGGGCCAGGGCTGTGGGATGAAGCCCTGGGACCCACCGCAGATTCCCCACTCCAAGAATAAAGAAGAGTCTTGGACTCTTCAAAGAGTCTTGTCAAATGTCCAAGAGTCTTGGACTCCAAAATTAATACAACGTAATATTTGTGTGAAAAAATAAAACTATCCTAAAACTTTACCAAAATCTGCCACTCTGCATCGTTAACTTCTAATCCCTTTGAACGGGAGAACAAGCTGTGCCTATCTTAGAACATGTGGAGAACTGGCAGTGGTGCACTGACCCAGGACATGTGCAAAGCACTGGGGTGTGATGCATCCCTTTCTTCTCACGTTTGATCCAGAGCCTGCTGCATTCCGTCACAGTCATCTTCATTGTCTGTAATAGGCCTGGAGAGGGGCCAGGAATCAGGACAGCAGCACTGGATTTCTGTAGAGAGTGACTATTTCCCTGCCCAGGAATAAAATATGAGAACTTCAGACTAGATTCCTTCTCCAGATTATAACATTTTCAAAGTAGGTTAAGTTTTGAGTGTAAACCACTTGACATTGTCCCTTTAAATTAAATGTTGTATCTACTACCCTGTCAGCCATTTCCTAAACTGATGTAGAAAAATAAAGCCCCAGAGCTTAACTATGGGATATAAACTATCATGCAGTTTTACTCTGCCTTTGTCAGCCAGGCTTTCCTTTCTTCTTAATGGAATTAGCAAGTGAGACATAGAGCTGAGCATCGTGCATCCATCACAGCCAGAGAGAAACTATTTCTCATCTGTAGCTTTGTAAAAACGCTGGGGAAATTGCATCCTTACATATGCAGATTTGCTTGGCTTTCGATTCCGCAGACTCCAAGGCAGAGGTTGTCACACTAAGCAAATAGATTATTTAGGAAGAATTCCTGCTTTTCCATCAAAACAAAAAAAAAAAATCACATTTTCATATTTTGACAGCTGTGTGGCAGCGTGAATGATGTCTAGCTACTGCCTCCGCCTGCGCTCGCACACATAGACACGCACACTCCCGGCACTGGGGAGTACAAGGACAATACAACTGATACACTTTTTAAAAAAATAAGAAACTTTTAAATGTTGCTGCTATTGTTAGTTCCATTTATAAGTGCAAAGTTCTATGAAAACATACACAAGTTTTACGTACAGTGAAAGTTTGTGAAAGGCAGCAGATGAGATCTTCAAAGCAAAGAAGGAAACCCGTATAGCTTGAATTTTGGGCTGCACAATTTACCTTTTTTTGGCCTATGACTTAAGGAAAGCAATGAGGGCATCTTCCATGAGGAGATGTGGCCATACCATGCCCCCCATGTTTCTGAATGTCCTTTAAGATGTCTGGTTATTCGGAAAGGTCTATATTCTCCAAATAGCTGAAGTCTGGGGCACATAAGCTCAAGAGGATATAAGAACAGAGTCGGTCTCAACTGACAAAATAATTGCCTAATAAAGGCAGGTGGAGAAGGCATTTTTTGCATACCTAATCCAGGGACTCGTGATAGAAAAATTTCCAAAAAGTAGAAGAGAGAAAATGTCTCAGCTCATTGCGTGGAACCTGGAGGTTTCCAAAGTTAAGCTTGAATTTACCACTGCAGAAAGCAGTATAGAGTTTACTCAGGAATAATAACTGTGTGTAGCTTTGCTTAGTTTATGGAGCAGTATAAAACACAGACAAGAAAAGTATTCCTGTTCTGGGGTTCTTCCGAGTGATTTTCAAAGGTGAGCAAGCGATCACCGTATTCTGATAGCACGATGGTCTCTACAACCACTATTCAGCTGCCTTGCAGCTCCTCCACTGTTGTTGATATCCAGAAGAAAAATTTAAAAGTAGAGCTAGCGGCCAGCTGGCAGATTAATAAATCTTATTGTCAGCTACTTCTGAACTAAAGTCTGAGTAGCCAGCAGTGTCAGTCCCAGCTACTGACTTGGCCCCCAAACCTTCACTTGTGGTTTTTTAAATTAAAAATAGCACCTGCATCTTTTTGTAATTTAACTCCTGGTTTTCAAAAGGTGGAGTGCAGAAAGTCCCACTCCAGCATTTTTCTGTGTCATCAGGAGGACCAAATGCTTTATTTCCAAAGTATGAAAAACTGGGACATTAATGTAATTGTCTAGTAGTGGGTGCTGCAGCATAGGTTACCCTAACTGGTTTTCTTCTGTAGAACATTCTCAAATGTACCTTTACATCCTATCAGGCTCCATCTTGATAAAGTCTATGTATAATTTTTTTATTATTATTTTTTATTTTTTTTTCAAAAGGAGGTGGACACAGTGAGGTAGCGGTCCCGTAGGAGTCTCACTAGCAAGTCCCATGCTAGCAAGGATGCTGCAACACTCCGGAGCACCACATGATGTGATTTAGCAGCACTTACCCCTAACAGTCTTTTCCTGAGGAGCCTGCAAAATAAAAACAGGCTTATGTAGATTTTAGAAACAAGCAATAGGGAGAGAGAAATATTGCACATTTAATCTGCCAACCTCAAGAGAATACCTCACTTTTTATGAGAGTTCTCCTTTAACTTGGAATCGCATATGCTAAGCTTGGTAAATGTGCTTTGTTTTTTCAGATTTCTGTTTTTTTGTGGTTTTATAATGAGAGAAATCATGCCTTTTCATTACTTACGATTTCCCAGTGTCATGCTCATAGAACCTGTAATTGTTAGCATTAAAACTTAAATTAGGTCTCAGGTGAACTGCTAGACACCTCTTCACCTAGACTGATGTAGCTCAAGGTAAAAGAGCATTTCCATTTGTGCCTCTAAAGCTTAGCCCTTAATTTAGTCACTAATGAATGTGAATCAAAAGTTGCAGAATTCATTTGTGCTTCCTTCCCATAATAAAAAGACGTGGTAATATTGTGAGTGAACATTATAAAGAAAGCTACTTGATTTGCATAGAACTTTGGTAGCCTGCAAATTCAGTATGTCCAGGCAAAGGGTTTGATTTATAGGAAATAAAGAGGCAAAGCAAGTACCAACCAGTAACACCAATACTTGGCATGGGCAGCCTAAAAAACACAAAGTCCAAGCAGGCTATTTTACTGTCGGCAGCATCCCGGAAGTTTTTAAGTACTAAAAATGAATTCAGGCGTCAAGATTTGGGGTGAGGGTGGAGTTTGTAATGCAGGTATATATTTGTATCTGGGGTTTACATCAGAACTGTGCAAATTTCATAAAGTTCCGAACACTGGCTCCCACTTCTGCTTCCCCCAGACTGTTGTGGGCAAAAACTGGAACACTGAAAGTTCCAGACAAACTTAAGGAAAAACTTCTTTACTTGGAGGGTGATGGAGCACTGGAATAAGCTGCCCAGAGAGATTGTGGAGTCTCCATCTCTGGAGATGTTCAAAACCCGCCTGGACACTTTCCTGTGCAACCTGGTGTGGGGAACCTGCTTTGGCAGGGGGATTGGACTAGATGATCTCCTGAAGTTCCTTCCAACCCCTATGATTCTGCGATTCTGTGTGATTCTGTTGTACTTTACTGGTTGTTTTTTTCCTCTTATAGTATCATGTAAGCAGTCCTCTGTAACATTTTGTTCTGTTAAAGGTTACAGCTAAAAACAGAAATTGTACATGCAATAGAGATGAGCAGACCTGGGTTCATGTAGGCGTTCCTACAGATTCTTCCGTTTGTGTCCCAGTCCATAAACACATCATGTATCATTTACTTATCTTTTGTCTTATTTGGAGCATCTCCCATAGAAATTCATCTTCCTGAGTAAATCTGAGCCTTTCAGTACCCGCTGATCTTTCTGTCCTCTGCTCGGTATCTGTGTTTTGATCAGAAGAATGAATAAGCTCAAAGGAAGGCAGAGCTTGCAGAAAAAAAAAGTCACTTTCCTTCTTGCACATAAAAATGTGATCCTTAAAACTCAACAAAACTTGACTTGTGCCTGATTTCTCAAGTTGTCTTTAACCATATACCTACTTTCTAAACAGGTCCTCTAATAGCAAAGGAAACCAGAAGAAATGAATGCAGGAAGGGACCCTCAGAAAAACACTTCATGGTTTGCATTCATGCTAGTTGTTATAGAATCACAGACTGGTTTGGGTTGGAAGGGACCTTAAAGATCATCTAGTTCCAATCCCCCTGCCATCAGCAGGGACACCTTCCACTAGATCAGGTTGCTCAAAGCCTCATCCAGCCTGGCCTTAAACACTTCCAGGGAGGGGGCATCCACAACTTCCTTGGGCAACCTATGCTCTAGTTAAAGCCACTCCCCGAATTTGTTTTTCCCAACCTTTGTTTTCAGAGGTTTACAGAAATGAAGATCCAACAACATGATCTACAACCTCTATTCAGCTGCCTTGAACATATGGAATATGCACCATAATATTTGGCCCTGCATGCGGACTCCACCATTGTGAAAGAATTTACAGTTATCCAAAAAGGATAATTTTATATCTGACTAAATTATATTGTGGCATCTAGTTAATAGTGTATCTTTGCCATTTCTTAAGTGAGATGTCCCCTACTTGCAGACCTTTCCTTTGAGATATACCAGCATTAAAAAACAGGGCTCTATATTAACTCCATCTAACAGTGCAGGAAGACTCTGGCCACGAACTGGCTGTCCCAGATCTGTTCTTGAATTTACTGCAGACAGCCCCAAACCCATCAGAAGTCACAGGAGGCTTAGGTTCTTCTCCCTTTGGGGTCTAGAAACACTGTGCAGCCAGTTCTTCTGTAGGACCAACGAAAGTGTGTAGGTGCAGTCTGAGACATGGTGTGACGCAGGGTGGTGGCAGGCGTGGCTCTGCTGATACTCCACTGCGATGGCTGGGTTTCACCCTGAGTCCGCTGCGGTGATGTTTAGGTATTGGTCTGCAACTCCAAATACCAGGAAGACAGTAGATACCAACTGTCTTTGGCCTTTTGATATTTTGGTGAAGGCATTTCCCTCTTGATAGCATCTTCTTTCCCTTCTCAACCTGCCTGCCTCCCCTACAAGAAAGGAAAGTAAGAAAAGTATTTGAGACAAGACTCTGTCAGTGTTCCCATGAAACAGACTTGGAAAATTAATCCTGTTGTCTAGATTTGAGGAGGAATTTTGCTCAGTGGGCTCCAGGCGCTTTGATTAGCTCAAGAGTTGTCCTCAAAGGATGCTGTTCAAGATGGTGCACAGCAGCTGTTTGCCATCCACAAAACTAGTCTGAATTAGTTAATGGATATTAAGAAGCACCACAGCGTATCCACAGTGTATTTTTATGCCTAGCAGCTCTATTTTAGGCCTAGTTTCTGTAAATCTGCTGTAAGAAATTACAGAGCCTTCCCAAGGATCTGAGAGATAGAGTTATAATGAGATACTAGAATATCCATTTTCAGGAAACATCAACATTTAAATATTTGTGTTTGATCTAGTCTGAAATGTAAAAATATATAAATAAATATTCATAGTACTGAGTTTCTTCAGAATTTTGTTTCATGGTATGTTTTGGCATTCTTTATGAAATGTTAGATATCAATATATCATGAGATGAAAGCATATGACAGTTGTAATAAGTAAGTTGTATAGTAAGGAAAGTTGCTACTTAGAACAGACTGAAACATCATATTTTCTAGGAGTATGATCATGTCAAATTACAATACAAATACAAGCTAATTTGATCATTTAGATATGTGAAATGGTAACCTGAGCCTTAAAATAACAAAGGGTTTCACCTAGACTCAGAAAGTATAAATACATCTGGTAGAATGAAAAGAAATATAGTTGGGGAAGAAAAGAAGGAGCTGATGTGCTTGTTTTTAATAGAACTTTAGAATTAGTCTACATGGACAAGTAGCAATTTTTGCCTAGTTTAACAGATTTGAGTAAAGAAAGCAAAGACAGATAAATATCTTGCTGCATCACTTTCACTTTGCTGATGGTTCCACTTCTTTTCTGTGGATACATCTGCTAAAACCCGTATCTTGCACTGATTGTTTGAGCAATGCAATGTAGCTGTTCTCTTTGTGTTTCTTAACATTTAGTGTATGAGACACTGAAGCCACTAGTGACAGAAATTTGTTACTTCAGAAAAATTGAAGTGGTTTATAGGCAGTAAGAAACAGTGTGGGAGATGCAACATCTTGAATATCAGGTATACCATCTCCACTGCTTCTTCCTATAGAGGCATTTCTCTGCATCTGGGAGAAACCCAACCTCGGCAGTTTGAGGCACATCTTCCACTGAGCAAGAGAAAGCCCTCTTAAAAACTCAGGTTTGAAACACAGCATTTACCTGCTTAGCAAGGTGACTTCTTACACTTGGGCTGTCATTTTACCGTGTACCCATGAGCATGAAGTTAGCATGAAACTCTCTTCCCATAAATACAACAACTGTAAATGAAATGTGCTATTACAGAACCAGTGGCAGTGCATCTCAGAATGTTATCAGCACTGAATCAAAATGCACTTCTTTGCCTGCTGCTGCTATCACCAACCTTAGCTGTTTTAGACAGCATTACATAATGGCAAAATATTTTTCAGGAGGAAAAAAAAAATTAAAACCCTCCTTATGGTTTTAATCTCCCTCTTTTATTTTGTCTGTGGTTTAAAGCTGTGAGGTGTACATAAAAAACACCCTCTCCCCAGGGTATTTCATTTCCAATTTCATTTAATAATGGAAGCGTACTTCCATCTAGCTAAGATGGGAAAGGATTACATAAAAAACACTGTTCTAAAATCAAGTAACGTAAGTCTAGCCTGTCTCTGTGCTCTGCAAATGAAGTAGCCATGGAAGGGCTTGTTATTAGTCTATAATATCAAAACTGATACAAACTATTAGTGTTTTGTCAGGAGTAATATATGCTAAACATTTTCCTCTGCAGACTGTTTCAGAAAGAACTGTGACTGGTTTTAGACACATCTGGCACTGTGAATTTTTTTCCATCCTGCATTTCAGTGATTTAAAGGGCCTTGGCTGGGCAGAAGGATGTCAGCTGTTTGGTTGAAAACACTATTAAAAGAGTGAAAATGATTTAAAGAGGCAGTAAGTAAAATTCTGGCCTTGCTAAAGCTAGTGGGAGAATGGCCATTGAGTTCAATGGCTTTGTAATTTCTCTGTGTGGCTTTCTCATCCATTTTTATTCTTAGTAAATTTTCCATTTCCTGAAATTGCCCTTTCTTATCCATTTAGCTTCTCACATTTTGAATATTAGCTGTAGGAGCGAGCACCAAGATAAAATACCAAACCCTTTGTTTACACAAATGCTAGCTCACTTCTGTGGCACTTTGGTAAGACAATAATAATAACGGGTGCAGGCATATAAAAATAGTAAATGCAGGTATTTTTTATAAAAAATATGTTCTTAACAGCCTTTTCTGGCTGTGCTTCAGAATGGGCTGTGTGACCAGTGATGAATCTCAGGACCTCTGTGGTGTAGAGAAGCCATTCTGCTCTTTATGGAAAGAAATAGCAGGGCAGGCTCTGCACTCAGGTTGTGTCCTGACACACCAAAATACACAGACATGTAGAGGCGGGGGGAGCCATGGGGTCTGAAGAGAAGAGTTTGATGGGAGATGGACATCACAAGACAACCAGAGCCCATCTGCAGTTGCCTTATTTAAGGAGGCAGAGTCTGAGCTAGGTCCACGGAGAAGTCATCAAGGAGATTGCTCTTCTGGAAGAGATTGCAGTCATCAGACAAGGAGAGATGACGGCGCTGTAAGGTGTCTTCAGCACGCTGTGCACCCTGGAGGGATCTCTTTCATTTCGTGAGGCTACTGATGGGCACAAAGTATGTTCTGCAGTGTTGGGTAGTCTCCTCTCCACATCTCGGAGACCATTTATTGCCTGACAGACCTTTGGCATTTGAGTAATAGGCAAAAAGCTTAAATTTGCACAGCAAGATTGGACCCTTTTGTTGCAAAATGAAGAACATGCAGAGATTTCAGCTTTGCCTGCCATTGCACAGTTTCATGACAAATAGGAAACAAAGTTTATCTGGTAAATTAGGTAAAAGAATATATTAGGTTTTGCTGCTACACTTAAAATTGGAAATAGTAAGGGATATATTTCCAGCTTCAGGCATGGGAAAGGAAACATACTGAACTCCTGATTACTGAGTAGGAATTCCTATCATATAGTCTGCTAAAATCTGATCCTCTGAGCAGCCACAAAAGATTTTAACAATAGAACTGGACACATACACAAAGCAAAGTTGTGTGGACCCATTACCATCAGTTTTATAGTGCAGCTCTCGGGGGAGACGGGTGAGTAAAAATAGAGGCAAACTGAGCAGGA
This sequence comes from Antrostomus carolinensis, assembly GCF_000700745.2. Taxonomy (NCBI): domain Eukaryota; kingdom Metazoa; phylum Chordata; class Aves; order Caprimulgiformes; family Caprimulgidae; genus Antrostomus; species Antrostomus carolinensis. The sequence continues at coordinate 83,830 of NW_010340988.1, forward strand.
TTCCTCCCTCAGCAAGTGTGGGGCTTTGCTTTGTACGGAGGAGTGATCACAGTTTTGCAACATGCCAATAAATTGTCTTTACTTTTCTGAATAGCCTGAGCAAAAGCAGTGAAAAACATGGCTGCAACGATGCTTTTAACTAACAGTGGACATACCTCTGAGTAGTCACAGGCCATTCAGGGTCATGTTCTGGTAACTAAAATAACCAAGATTTGCACAAGGGATTTGCCAGGCATGTGATTTAAGAAGCATTCAAAATGCCATATATGGGAATTATGTATTTTTATTTCAGTCTCCTATTTTCTTACACATATTTCCCCCAAATTCTGCATCTCTTTCTTCAGTTTCCTGGAAGAATACTCTCAGGGAGCATGTTCTTACAAGCACAGATCCTGACTTGCAAAAAAAGAAAGGAGGGAAGGGAGCCACACAGGTATCACACTCCAGCATGGCAGCACCTTACTGACATGCCCACCCCCCAAAAAAAAGGGGGCGGGGAGGCAAGGCTGCTTTTAGTAATCAAAACCGAATATAAAATCAGTGCAGAACTAGGACTGTGAAACCTTCAGGTTGTCAAAAAGACGGAAGGAAATGCCTTGTAGCTAAAATGACGTCCTTGACCTGCTTGTCCGTGCTGTCACGTACCTGGGTAACCTTTCCATCTCTGTGCCTTCTGTCAAAGCTCTCTGACAGTTTTGCCATTCATGCTTGCTTTCAGTTGTAATTTTTTGAGTTTGTTTGAAGTGTGCAACCAAAAAGTAAATTCTCGTAACGTCATGCTGGCAGGCCTAAAAATAAGTCAGAGACCTTTTCAAATGCTGCTTCTTGCCATCCATTGATCTCTGCAGAATACAATTCATTCAGACCCAGAGTTCCTATTGGAAATTAGGGAACAGCCTGGTAATTGGATTAGGATGCACTTTTAGTTGCAGCAGTTTCTCAAAACGAAGCTCCTGTTTTGTTTCATTGATCACCTGCCCAATTTTTCTGCCAGTAAAAGCCACTCACATAGCTGAAGAGACAGGGCGAGGATTGTTGGAAAATGCAGGTTCATGTTACCCAAGATGTGCACGTTCCTCTGAAGACAGTCAGGTGAATACAGATGATAAGGGCATCTCCATACATCATGGAAACATGCTTTGTTAATCCACTGTTAAATTGCTTAAAAGCAATTTTTGTAGTCCTTAGAAATTGGAAGAGCCACTATTGCATCACTATCAACGCTTAAATTCCAGCCAGCCACTTGCGTAGATGCTGAAGAACTAAATTCAGGACACTGGGTTTGCATGTGTGAACTGGAGACCTTTGGAGTCCATGTTATTGTAGGGATTGGAGGGGAAAGGAAAAAAATTGTATTTGACTTCCACATTTCCAGAGATGGGTTTGAAATTCTAAACTAAATTTACAGGTGTTCTCCCAGAAATAACGCCGTGCTTGATCATGTATAGAGCACGAGTTAGCCTGGTGGGAATTGCAAGGCTATAACTTAGGGCATTACAACACCCTGTTTCACCAGTCCTCCAGAACAAATCTGCACCAAAATTGTTGTTTATAACTTTTACCTAATCTAGCATTTTCTTCCATCAGAACATATGCATATTTTATCCCATTGTGTTTATGAAAGATGTCCTTAAACAGTTTAATTCCCGTATAGCCCTTCAGAGCCTTGCAGAGCCCCACCAGGCACTGAGAGCACTTGCACCCTGTTCTCCCATTGCATCCTCCCTTCATGGAGGAGAAGGTTCATTCTAAGTGGGCAGAGCTGCACTGGCAACCAGAATCCTCTTTGTCTGGATGGGCACCAAAGGTGCAGCCCTCCCTGAGCCCCCTCCCTGCACACCCCTGGCTGGGAGACTGGAAACATCGTTAGTCTTGCGACTGTCCCCCAGGGCACTGCCAGCAAAACGATCTTGCTCCTTCCACACATCAATATTCTTGACACTCGTCTTAAAACTTAGGTCATGCATATCCATCTACTCTGGAAAAGTGTCAGAAGGGTACAAATATCCCATCACTATTTTTAGGGCCATATCAAAAGTATTTATCAGCTTACTGGCACCTCATCCCATTTGTCATATTTGATGCTATCTCCCACTTGGCAGGGGAGGAGGAAGTCCTTTAGAAGCGCAGTGGCAGATGGGTGAAACTCCATAAGCTAAAACCACAGTGATGGTGAAAGGTGACTCCTTGGGGTTACTGTGCCTGTTGTCACAGTCGGGAAGTGCCTGTCGCTGTACCCCAACAGCAGGCAGAGCAGGGGCTCAGAGTCGCTCATCCTCACCTCATCGTTTGCCCACCCACAGGATAGCAGGCATGTGGAGGAGGTCTGCTCACAGCCATGGAGCAGGGGTAGGCTATGAGAGAGGGGGACAGCTGATGTCTGGTGACTCCGCCATCCGCTCTGTATGCCATCAGCACTCCCACGCTGCCTGCTGATGCCGGAAAACCATTTCCTTCAGCTTACACCGTTGGATGCGCATCCCAGCACAAATGTGTATGAGCACAGGGCTCAATCTGTGCATTGTACATCATTCATCCTACTCACACTAGGTGGTACATGAGAGATGTTGAAACTCTTTGTTTTTCTATACACCTGTTGCCAACAGGAAGCTCTTCCAGCTCCTCTGTAACACATACCTCAAGGCCCTACATCAGGCAGCTCTTTAATGTGCAGGTAACGTGGTTGGCCGCCTTGTGCCACAAAATGGAGATGTTTTCTTAGCACTGTTGGTTTTTAGAAGGCAATGTATTCAGGTTGAAACTTTGCCCACATACCATCTGCTTCAGCCTTATCTTTCTTTGGCGAGAAAACTGAATATATAATGTCCACTTGGCTTTCCCAGCATTACATAAGGTTGTGGTTTCATGTTAGGTTTGCAGTTTTGTAGTTCCCCAGCAGCTCTTGCAACAAGCCCCTGTTCTTGTTTTCAAGTGAAAGATCAGTGACAAAAATCAATACCATCTTCATAGCTATAACGAATGTGACCCACAACCTTTTTTAGGTTGACCACAAGCTTCCATCATACATCTAAGGCCTACTTGCAAATATTGATTTGTATTGCAGATTATCTGTAGCCATTTCATATGAAACCTTAAGGTCTTGCAGTTTTGCTCTCCACTCTGTTTGGTATCAAAGGTACAGCTCTAAATCAAAAGACCTGCCTGTAGGCGCTATTGATAGCTGAGGTTGCAGAGTTATGAAAATGAGGTGTTTCAGGGTTGGGTTTTTTTTAGGTTTCTTAAAGAAGATGGTTTGCAGAAAGTTCCAATTGAGTGAAAGCACTGCTTTGGAGTTGCAGCAGACTCTGTTTACTGGAAGAGGGGGGGGAAAAAGTGGAACCTTCATATGCAAATATATGGCATTTGGAAATGTCATACAGCTGCATCTACATATAAATAAGCCACTCTCTGAGTGCTGCACTAGCCAGGCTGCTTTAATATGGAAAGTGCAGAGTAGCACACAAAGCAAGAAACAGCAGGACACCACTCAGGCAAGTTCAGGGAGTTTTGCTCCTTAATCACCACTTAACTAAGTTAACTAGTATTGCTGTGATGCTGTGTGTTGGACCAAAAGGGTTGTGAATAGCTGCTGTTTGGTGTTGCTGCTAGGGAGAAGCGTGTGTTTGTACGTGCTGAGTGGGGCTGTGGGGTAGGGCAAATGATCTGGCTCCTGTGCCCTAGAAGACAGCGTTGAATGTAGAGATGCTTCCTATGTCAGCATCCCTGCTAGCCACCCTCTGCCTTGTTCTGTAGATCCCTGCCTTCTTGCTCTGAAGGAGACACAGTTTGGTCATTAAAAGAAGCATCCTCTGCTGCTAACATCCACATAGTGGGATGGTATTTCCATCTCTGTTTAATCTGGTATTGAAGAGTAAATTGCAATTCTCAGATGTACTTTTTCAGGGGAGAGGACACAGAGAGGAGCCTTGGGCTGGTTCCCACTCTCTGTTTCTGACCACCTCCAGCATTGGCAGTAATGAACAGCTCGAGGAGAAGCGGATGGGAGGAATTTCTCACAGAGGGGTGACATCCGCTCCGCTCGTGCCCATGCCACATGTGATGGATACATTATTCACCCCTCTGCCTTCAGGCACGCAGCCTAATTGGAGGGAACCTCACAAATCTCTAAACTGACACTGACTGTTTTTCAACACAGAATTGCAATAATAATAAGGTTAACTCATCCTCTAAGGGCTCTGTCATGAGCTGCCTAAGGAGATCATAGGCAAGGAGAAAAACTACGACTTTATTCCTTTACGTGGTGGTTGGTTTCTGCAGGGGGAGGAAGCTGCTCCCTCAGGGCCAGTGGCATCTCTCTTAGACAGGGGGATCTGAGTGAAGGGAATGGCAGCGGCATGCCAAAAACAAAGACTAGCTGAGTTAGCACAAAGAGGGATTTAATCTATTTGAGGAATAGGGTTAACACAGATTTATTCAATCCTGGCACAAAAGAAGGAAGCACAAACTAAGGGCCCCTTTACCCGGGGCTTTGATAAACCCACAATAGAGCCCCACATCATTAAATCACATCCGTAGCAATTTAAGACTGATCCTGCAGCAGTGGTCTTAAAGAGCTCCGTCTGTGTAGTTTATCCACAAAAGTATTGAGAGGTGACTTGGTGACAGCTAACACGGAGATGACATGGAGAGCTGAAGACCTTTCCCGTTTACTGGACTGGAAAGCAGGCAGGTGCTGTTCACATGCGGCAACGAACCGCTCGGTGAAGCTGCTGAAGGAAGAGATCAGTACAGCACCTCTTGATGTCCTCAGATCAAGTGTGGAGGTGCTTGTGCAGCACCTGTTTTAAACAGCGGTGACCGCTGCTTTTACCAACTGCCTCCGTAGGGCCCAGTGGCTGAAATGGCGGGGGAGAAGCAGAGGAGGTCAGAGAAGGTGAGGCAACAGCCTGCTTTACCTCCCTGAATGAAACAATCACCCTGGGGGGTAGCTGTGTCTGATGTGAGCACCTGGACACAGAGAAACTGCTCGTTTGGAGCAACACGTTCGCCCAAATGCTGGTTTTTAATTTTCTCTTTCAGCTTGGCTGATATTGCTGGGTGCTCCTGTTCAGACGTGAGAGCAATGGTTGCTAGCCTGTACTTGTATCGCTGTGCTGTTTTGGGGTTGTATTGCACATTTGTGTTGCAGTAGCTACCTGGTAGTACCTACTCCTGTGTGTAGGAGCCCCAGCTGCTAGGGGTCTATACGGTCTCTTGGGTAAGGCATCTGTGCCCAGCCAGTGAACAGGTAAACTATGGCCACTGAAAAAATCAAATAAGGGTTAAAAAAAAGGTTTTGTTCAGTAGACAAATGGTCTTTTTATGTACAGGAAAATGATTAACAAGTTGTCTAATTTCAAGCAGTCTTCTCAAACAAAGAAGATAAGTTCTCAGATGATGTAAATAAAAGTACTTCTCAATTTCAAAAGTTCAGAGATAGCTTTAACATATATAGCATAGCCCACATATATATGCTGACAAGCTGAAAGTATTTTGTTCTCCAGCTGAACATCTGGGGATTATTAGTGTCTTAATTCATTGGTTTCTATTATTAATTATGGTAGCAGGCTGAATAATTATGATACATTGCTGCAGAAGACAGAGCACAATATTTTTTTCCAAGTGCACTAGGACATTTTGTCATCATCTCAATCATAAAAAGCACTAGATTATTTTTAAAAAGGAAAGTGGATGTTATCTTATTCCAGGGAACTCATTTGCATAGGGACATTTAAAATTAATAAATTAATGTGTTGAGCAATTCTGTTTTGTGCCTGAGAAAAGAAGCGAATGTAATTTAATTCACAAACTTCCATTTCTTTTTTTTTTTTTCCTTTTTGTAAGGTACCTAGTGTGAGGATGGTGGGGTTTTTGTGCAGTTTATTTAGAAAGACTAGCTTGAAGTTTGTACTTGGAGTGGCTGCAGGATGAATTTAGGCTAGGCCTGCAGCATAGTGGTGCCAGACGTTTTCAGCTGACATTTGGTGTCTCACTTTCCACTACCTCTCAGGGCGAGTGGGCTGGTGAGCTCCCTCTTGAGCAGCAGCAAGCACTTCCTTCTGAATTTTCACTCCAACACCCACCCAAACAGTAATTTTCAGGCAAGTTGCTTGTGCACATTTTCTTCATTGTAAGGAGACACTCTATATTCGTAAAATCAAGAGCAAGGTTTTAAAAGAAGGAACATACTGTGTGAAGATAATTAATAGGTCACATCTGAGCAGCTGTTAATGATGAGGTAGGTCTGTGGTGGTGGATGGCAGCATGGCTGCTGGCAGCCTTGTCAAGGGCAGGGTGTCTGGAGCTGTTGAGCAAAGATTCAGGAGAAATCTCTTTTCTCTCATTAGAGCCGGGTCTGAGCTGGGATTTATCAGCACATTTCTTCATTAGGAGTAAGTAGGAAGCCTGCTGAAGGACTTCAACCTCAGTTCTTGTTAGATGCTTTTAGAGAGGGGGATGTACCAGAAAACCTGCTAAAGCAATTTGGCACTTTCAGAGGGAGCAACATTGCCACTCCATTCCTCCTGACTTTGCAGAGGGACCTTCAAACCTCTGCAGAAGCTGTGAACATTGCTGGGCTGAGGACACTCCCTCTTCCCCCATAAGAGCAGCAGTTGCTGGCTCCATGAAGACTGCAGATGGGTATGGTAGACTGTCCCTAGGCTCATCCACAGGGTTCATATTTCCACCCCTGGTCAGTCACTGAAGCTCTTCCACAAAACTCAGGTTGATACACTCTGGACTTTTATTTTGATTTCAAATAAGAATTGCCGTACCAACGCTAGATCATGCAGAGCAAAGAGCTTAGTTAAGTAAGTTCCCAGTGCTGTGCTCTGCAGCGTATCTTTGGGAGAGCTGCCGGGGAGGTAAAAGGCGGCGGGGGGAGCAGCGCGGACACTTCCAAAAGGGTTTGAGAAGGGTTAAGGACATACATTTGACCTAAGAATCCCTTTCCCCCTTCAAAATCCTCTGAAAATGTGATGTGTAAGGAGTCACTACCTCAATATCAGCAAGAGCTTTCGGCTGCAAATTTGACTAACCTCAGCAGTATTAAAAGATTAAATTATTATGTAAGTCAATTCTCCTTAACCACTGTTTCTAATGAGATAGGTGTCAAAATAGCTTTTGCTGTACATCATTTATCATCCCATCCTTATGTGATGAAACATACATATATATTTTTCAGGCCCTCCCTCAGTCCGGTGATGACTGTACACAAGTTATTAACACTGTATGTGAGCCAATACTTTCTCGCAGGGGTAGTTATGATTTCCATAAGCTCCAACATTGTACACTGTACAGCAATGAAAATGCTAAGGTGAATTTACAGGCTGTGGCCCTCTACTTTGCTTGCCTGAAAGTACCTAGAAAGTCTCACTGATTCAAATGTAAAGAAGACAATTATCAGCCCTGCAGACCTGATTGTTAAGTGCCTGGCAATCAATTCTTGGACATAAGAATCCTCTTATTTTTTTTTGCCTAGATTTTTATCTAATTTCTCCAAAGTGGGTTTCAGGAACTTATGTCTGGAAAGAATTTTCCGGGCACTCCAGGAGGTACTTCATATAATCCTCATCAAGGGCACTAATGGATTTATTCGTTTGTCAGCAGAGCTACTCCACATGTTCAGTTGTGTAACAAAGGCTCCACAGGAGCTCAGACGGGAGCTGGGGACCGGTGAGGGCTGCCCAGAGAAGAATCTGGCTGCATTGTTCTCATCACTTTTAGAGTCTGGTCCTGCAGCCAGACAGACTGTTTCAGCTTTTGAATTTCAGCCTTCATTGAGATACTTACCTGAGAAACCTAATGGTGCACATTCAGCTTCCAGAAACTTTGAAGTAAAGGCATAGCTAAACCAGAAAGTAAAATAAAAATAATGCAAAATATATTTGAAATAATTTTTCCACTGCTTCTTAATGGAGGACAGGAACAGCCATAAATATTAAGGAATTTAGGCAAGGTAGCTTTAAATAAATTATTTAAAATTTCAGAAGGTAATCTATCAGCAAAAGCAAGATCACTGAGTCAGTGGTTAATCACACTGGATAACTTTTCAGGATCCACTTTCTTACCCCAGTGAAACAGCTCATCGCCTCAGCATCTCCTTGCCATCCACAGAAGGGTTGGAGAGCAAGCATTCAACTGGGAGCCTCTTCTAGTAAGCAAGACAGTAAGCTGTTTCAGTCTACACAAAGTAGCATCTGGCCCCAATGCATTTTAAAATAACCTGTTTTGACTAGTATGTCGTATATGATAGGCTATCATGTCATGTTCTGGCACTAACAAAAGATTAGAACAATATGAAATGTCATGTTAAGATGCAAAAAATGCTGCAGAAATGCAAAAGATGTTGGCTTCATCAAAGTGATGTTTTCTATCAGAATAATGCTTCAAGAAAAAGGTTCTGAGTACAGTTGCTGTGAAGGGTGAGGTTGTATTTCTTTTTAAAATAAAAAGGGGAAGCATTTTGAGAAATGTGGCAGGAATTACATTTGTCCAGAGATAGGAGAGACTGACCTAGTCGGTCCAGTTATTATCTTTAGCCTTTACAGCTTCTGTCTCAAATTCTAGCTATCATAAAAAGATACAAATCTGTCTTTCTGGTGCAAATAAAACTTTCACGCATAGTTGCCAATAACAATGCAGCAAGCCTAACATCTGAAGAGGAGCTACTGAATTTAACTTTACTGAAACCTGACTAACTTTGAATTTGGTCTGTATTGTTGCTCTATGAATACCCATCTCCTGTGCTTGGGAAAAAAAGTGGGTGACTTTGTATTTAAGCTTTGCTCTCTGTAGCTGTAAGGTTGGTGTGGTAGAGGGGCTCCCTAGTTTGGTGGTACTATGATCTGATTAGTGAGGATTGCCTCCAGTACTGAATTTATAAATAAGCCAAAATGATAATAAGTTGGGAAGTCTTAACTTATTTCATTTAGTTTTACTTTTTTTAATTTTGTACATTTCTTATTTGATTAATAATTCAAACATGTTTTTTATCCATATTCTCTCTTTTTAGGAATGATTTATAGTTCTTGTTTCATAGTAACGTAAATGTGATGCATTCATGGTAGTATGTCATCGATGGCTGGATTACTGACAAGTGCTCAGATCCTTCAGGAATGAGAGCAGTCAATTTCAACATGAAGGAACTTTTAAAGCATATCTTGATGTTTGGGTCTCTATTTTGACTTTGAAAAGATGTTTTGTGTGTTGAGAAAAATAACCTGGTTTGAGGCAGGGGAATTGCTTTGGGTGAATTCAAAATGTGCCAGAAGAGGAAGGGAACTTTTTTTTATCTGAAGTAAATGATGCTTTCATTATGGTCTGTCTTTTGAATGACCAAAATGGCAGATCAAAATAAAGACAATTTTTTTCCCACCTTTTTGCCTTTATATTCAATCTCTAACTATTTTAGAGGAGTCATCAGTCAGAATGAGGGACTACAGACAATTCGCATCTAAGCCAGATGGCAAATGTTCCCATATGAAGTATTTATCCTATGAAGTCCTAGAAAAGCTTGGACCATCTCATTTTTGATCCAGTAAAGCATTTTCCATAATAACATTACACTCAGAGATGTAATTACAAGTTCTGCAGGATCCTGTATTTACTTTAAAGTATGCTAGAGAACTTTTTAAAGAAAACATGGTTTCTACCCACATGATTGCAGGAGGAGGAAAAATCATTCCTCTTTTTACCAGCCCTACAGCCTACACACAGTGAGAGCATCTGCAAGTCTGGGAGAGGTCCTGGTCCCCCGTTCAAGCCCTAGCAAATTATTCTGTCCTGAAAGTAACAATTTCCCTCACCATCTTGAAGCGTGCCTTTAAAAAAAAGGAAACCAAATGGTATCCTACCGTTTTAGCAACACTGGCTCATCTGAGAGAGGAGGGATCCTCACACTGGTTGGTGGTGGCGCACGGACATCACAGAGTTGTCTTGGTACCTGAGAAGGAAGGATTGAAGTTATGCACACAAGCACACACACACACAGAGCAGTCTCCTGTTCTTCAGAAAGGAAACAAACTCCCACTAATGGAAGATTTGAAGGAAAAAGCATAGTATGTTCCACAATAGAAAAGAATAGGTATTAATAAGGATCCTACATTTCTTGCTGCAGTTTTCAAGACAGACATATTTGAATGTGGATCATAGCAGAGGTCCAGCACACCCAGAAGCCATCGGGCATGGCGCACAGATGGTCACTGCATGTGTATGGAATCCAACAAGTCTTGAGCACTTCAGGATCTACCTGTGTGCACTGGACAAGTCCGCTGATAGCTGGCATGTGTCACACACATTTTTTCAGTTCCAGGAAGATTTCCAGGTGGAAAAAAGGAACATACATGAAGTTCTGATGGGATAATAAGTCTCTCTACATATATATTTCAGATACTGGTAGCCAGTGCCTCACCTAGAAGGTGATAAGTAGCCAAAAATGTTTAGTGCCAGATCAAATGGACCTTCTACTCCCACCTCCTTCCAGTAGCAGAAGTTCCTGGGCAAGCTTTATGCCATGCCTATAGCATGCCTCCTGTCATCCTGTCCTGTCTGTGCCGTCCCAGAGAGGCTGTCAGCCCCAAGCCCAGGCATCGTCACTGCACTGTGTGTGATTCCTGCTTCTGCGCTGCGTTGTCATTAACAGCCTTCGTGGCAGCCTGGCGCAGATAGCACAACGTAAGCCAGGAACAAGGAGAGGCAGACAAGTTTGTGTTCAACTTACATGCAGTTTTAAAAGGTGCGATAATGTTCCCTAGTGCTGAGATTCTGAAATTCCTCACAACAAAGAAGAAGTTAATGATGTCTACAGGGAAGTAGGGCTTGCCCTGTCATTCTTGTTTGCTGGGAGTTTGTCCCCACCTGTTTTAACATAAGGACAATATAACCAACTTTATTAGTGCACGTTGTTAGAGACTCTTAAAACTCTCCTTGGGCAGCAGCAGTAGGAAATAAATTCATTATGAAAATCTGAATCTTGAATCTTCTGCACACACTTTTCCCAAAGGTGGGATAATAGCTAAGCATACCTACTGCTGGCACGACTGGCTTGGAGGCAGAACACAAACTGCAGTTGTTTCATAACACTGTGGGGCTTCCTCTGGAAGGTACAAATGCTTCAACTTACTTGTGTGCAAACTACATTTCCTCAGACATCTATCATGAGATTTCTTTTCTTCTGTTTTTAATTAGTTGTGGCTAGATGATACTAGCACAGAAGAAGGATTTTTACTATTTGAGATATCATAAGTATTGATTAAATGGAGACATTTCCCAAATTACTCAGATTCATTATCACCTTGATAGCCTACAAAACTCATGTGAGTTTATTGCAAGTAACACTTTGCATTTCAGCCCATGATGTAAATGTTGAGCACATACCTGTTTCAAAACTAAATGAAGTCTCCATTTTCCTGGCTACATGGAGGGATGTATTTTCCAGGATTTGCAGTCTTGCTGACTATTTAACACCTTCAGAAGCAGGCACAGAAAGTTAAATTAGTTTAAAGGTACCATGTACCAGGCCAGTGGGCTCTGGGGCATGGGCGTGCAGCACTGATGAGAAACTTCAGCTCTGGACTCTTGCTCTGCTACTGCAGACATAAAATTATCTTTCTGAATACGCTGTATTGAAAGACCAATGTATTGTAACAGTATACTACGTGCAGATGTCCCAAGTCTTCTTCCTAGCCTTGCCTGGATGTGAAGAGACAGTCTGTGGAGGATAACAGAAATGATAAGGCAGTTTTCATGTGCTATTTTGTAGCCAGTTTTTGAATAATCAATTTTTTTTTCTGGTGTCTTGTTTGCTGTAACTTGACAGGAATTAGATGTGCAAACCCTCACTGTTGCTTCCCATAAACAACATCTTTCACATCTTGTTCTTCTGATTTTCCTTTCTTTTATACATTGAGCTCTTTCCATCATTTCACCTCATCCTGCATTGTTAGGTTAACATTCCATTCACTTGTGTTCACAGAGAATGCAAATAAACTGGAAGAAAGTGCAAGAGGGATCTACATCCCTTGTCCAGAGCATTACAATGGCTTCTGCATGCACGGCAAGTGTGAGCACTCCACTAACATGCTGGAACCGTCTTGCAGGTAACCCTTCTCCTACCAAGATGAAAGGCTGCAAACATGAAAATATTGACTTAAAAAAACACCTAGTCTAGATAAACTATGGAAAATAATGGTAACCGTGGCCCTTTGTACTACAAAACCCATTAGACTTTAATTATTCAAAGTACCCATTTTATGTGGCAAAAAATGTATGAGTTATGCACAATGTTAATTGATTGTAAAAACATTCAGTAACCTTCAGTTATATTTAGATATATTTTAAAAAGCACTTCACAAAATGCTCAGACAGCTGCTAGGTAGCCTCCTTGGTCTGAAGGAGAAAAGTGCCACCAGAGATATGTCCCCACTGTGGCAGGAGTGATGGTCGTGGGGCAGCAAGCTGGGGTGAAGGTGGCTCCTTTGTGTGGGAGGAGGTTAGAGCAGGGAGGAGTAATGGTGAAATCAGGTGTTTCTGCAGCGAATGCCTCCCTGTGGAGGTGGGGTTATTACTTCTAAAGTCCAACCAGCTGCCTGGTGGCAAAGAAAGGGACTACTAGGCATGAAGCAGCATTTTCGCAATATTGGACCAGGAGAGCAAAGATACAGACCAGATTTATCTCCCAGGGCAGATCCTCAAGCCAGCTTCTCCCAGCTCCTGGAAACAGCCAGGGCATGTTTTGCTCTTTGCAGCTGCTGCATTTTGGGTTCTCCTTTTAGCTGGGAAATGTCCTTTCCTCAAGCTACTGGCTGCTGTGGAATGCAGGAGAGGAAAAGAGTGGAAGCTCAAGGCTTAACCCATCAGGGTTAGTGCCCCACTAACACTTTCGAGAGGAGCTCAAGCAATCTGGTTTGATCTCTTATGGTTGCTGCTGCCATTGACCTGGATTTTTGCATCTTCCTGCTTGGGCTTTTTAGGGGAAAGAGGGCAAGAGCTACCATGGGAAAACCACCGTCTGTTCCCCAAAATCACAGAGGGGAGATCTCAGGCTGCAGGATGGGAACTGGTGAGCAGCACAGCAGGCGGCATTGGGGTGGATGGTTGCAGCATCAACGTAGGGGTTTTTTATAGCAACCAGACAAAATGTAAATGATGTATCTACAGGAACATCTAATCACATTTCATCTGGAGCTTGGATGATTGCTTATCACTTCCTTAGGGGTAATCTGCATAAGGAGCCACAACTAGGTGGCTCCTTTTCACCCTCCCCCACCTCCCCAAACAAAGGGAGAAATCTAAAATATGTTGTGCAAGGAACTAAATGGATTCTCATCCCGACATCATCCACTGGATGCTAGACTGGATGCCTTGTCTCCTGGGCATCTCCTGGCCCTACTGCGGTGTCGGTTCACTCTTGCAAACCTCGGTGATGCTGAGGACCTGAAACCTTCCATCTGAGAGGTCCGAGGAGGCAGCAGTGCTCTCTCTGGGGACCCGTCCTGCCAAAAAAAAAATACATAAGCATATACTTAAGCCACTGATTTTTTTTTTCAGATATCATTTGTTTCAGCATTCTTCAAAAGCAGCAGGTATAACTGAAAGAAATATTTTTTGTTTCAGATGTGATGCCGGCTATACTGGACAACACTGTGAAAAAAAGGACTACAGCGTTTTATATGTGGTTCCAGGTCCAGTACGATTTCAGTATGTCTTAATAGCAGCTGTGATTGGAACCATCCAGATTGCTATCATCTGTGTTGTAGTCCTCTGTATTACAAGGTCAGTATCTCTGATACTTTCCAATAGAAAAAGAAAAGACTTTTGTTTTTCCTACTTTGTGCACTGATTATACAGATTTCTGCAGTGACACTGCAAATAACAAATGCTATTTAATTCACCAACAAACAGAAGATATCATCTGGTCCAGCCAGCCAGTACTGCTTTGTTATTATAACTGAATTTTTACTTCCACCTTAATCAAACTTAGGTAGATGCCTACAGCAAGTTAAGTTTTCTGTTTTGTATTCAGATGCTTGGACAAATATTGTTCATATAAATAAGGGGAATATAAATACAGCAGCTGGATCAACACTCAATAAAACTAATCATATCTCCATCTAGTTTCCTCAAGGGCCCATTCCCTTAGTCATAATCAGGCAAAGCATAAAAACTTTTAAGCCTGTTTTCAATGCCATTGATTAAATGATTTCATTAGGCTTGTATACATGTTCAAAGGTACCACACATGTTTTAAGGTCTTCACTAGAGGATGGCACACCAAGCCACATATGATTTATCTTTTCTCTGATGAGGAGGAAGTGTTTGTTTGAATGGAAACGACAGCCCTGGGGTGGTTCAGAACAAGAAGGGTAAATGCAATCCTTCTCCTCCTACATCTGCTGCTCTGTTTCCCCACTGAATTGTGTTACTGTCTCTGGGAGAGCCTGCAGTAAGTTCTGAACTTCAGGTCTCTTCAGACGTCTCTCAGAAATGACGAGGTTAAATTTATTCAGCTAGCAACACTGATAAATCACTCTTTTAGGAAGTAATTTCTTTTAAAAAGACAAAAACTAAAAGCCAAGTATCATACCTCTGTAGAAAATAAAATCTCTAATATATCTCAGTCCCTACGTTGCGCTACCTGGCTGGAAGACAAGTGTAGCAATTGTTTTTAAAAAAGCCACACACAAAAGAAAAAAATTAAGTCCTTCTCTGGCCTTAAGGCATAAAACAAACCATCTGATGGAACATAGCTACTTTTTTGGCCAAGCTGAGTCCATCAACTCAATGGTAAATGCCAAATGAGGCAATAGATTATACTGTGATTATATTCACAAAAGTAATTCGAACCACCAAAGATGTAGTGTGTAGTAAGAAAAAGAAGATGGTGTAGTAGTAACTGATAATGGAACAAACGTTCTGTATCATTTTGTTTGAGTGACTACTTTTGTCAGCTTGACGCAGTAACGCCGAGTACTTCATGCTGAAGAATGAAGACAGTGTGCTCTGAGTGATGTGGTACTGTAATGCAAAGTGCCCATCACACTGTTTTCAGACATAGATGGTACCTTTTCCTGCACATTTTGTAACCAAGTTAATTTATGATCTTTTGACTTCTTTCTGTAATGCATGTAATTACTGCAGCACATCTTCCATCCCAGAATAATGATTCGAGATACATTTGCAGAAGTGTACTCTTAAGTGGCCTAAGAGAAATCCACATGACAGGGGAGCATTGTGGCAGCAGCATATGCATAAGTAATTGAGTTTTGTAAGTCATCTGTTGTGGAGAACCTGACTGTACTGATTTGAACTCCACACCCTGAACCCTTGAAAGCACTAAAACCACCCTACCAGGTTCCTGGGAGAACGAAGGGAAAGTTCACTCACTCAGAGGCCACTGCAGTCAGATTCTTTGCCATTCATTTCAGTGCAGCTTTGCCTAATTAGTTTATCAAATGGATTTGGTACACTGCATCCAAACCCTGCATTTGAGCCGCATAAGGCTACCATTGTAAATCTTTTAGCTATTGTTACTGTTCTTGCTCTTAAAATCATATGGGTACATTGGTGCAAATCTGTGAGGTCCTCCATTGCTGGAAGGCCCTGAGCAGTTCCCAGGCACTTTCAGGGCCATTGCTGCATAGACGCTTTAATCTGGATAAATGAGCTGTGCTGCTGACAGAAGTGATCTGCCTTCCCTCGGCTCCTGGGCACTTGGTCCTACCAATGCTCTTGTGCCACCATTAGCATTTGTGTAGCCACACAATAAACCTTGTTTGGACAGATTCAGTGGAAAACTCAACCAACAAAACCAATTATTTGGTTTTTAAGTGGCTCGATTCCTTGATGAGGTTGGGCACCTGGCTACCTATCGCTAGAGCCAGTAATGGGAATAAACGGCTGGGGTGGAGGAGCAGGGGACCAGAGGCCAAGCGGTATGGAGGGAGGGAGGTGGAGCAGTGAAGCGCAATCCCTTGTAGCTCAGAGGTAAGGCAAAAGAGAAGCAATGATAAAAGTGAAGGAGGATGGTAAATAATATAGGTATGGCCTAGTGTCATAATGATTCTCAGCAGTTTTCTTTACAGCTTTGCATTTTTAGTGCTTCCCTAATGTTTAGTCACAGCAGTCTTATTTATGTGAAGAAATAACTTGATTAAAAATGAATGCATAATGTGTTTTACCTGCTATGAATCACATTGTGAGTAACTCAAGCTTGCGAGCTAGCTTCAATGGAGGGAGGGCAGGCAGCCTGTGCTCCCGTACCCAGTTTACATTGATAAAACTGCTGTGTTCATAAATGAAAGCATCCCCCACACAGAGCACTACAAAGAACTTCCGATTAAAGAGTGAAGGACCAAGGAAAAGCTGTCACTCAGTTTTAGCAGATGATTAAATCTAAAAAGCTGGTTAAATGCCAATGCCCCTCTTAGTAAACCCAGATGCAATTCAGACCTACCTGTAAATACTGTAGTGTTTCCTTTTAGTAGTCCTGGTGTCAGTACTTGGCCCTGGGGCCTTCCCAGGCTTCCATCCATTGGTAGCATAGTGTATGACGCAATTAAAACATGGGCATTTTTTGTTAAAAGATGCTGTTTCAACATATTAATCTCTATGTTTTAATTGATTTCTCTTGACCTTGGACTAAGTGACTATATAGATAGTGTCAATTTTGGGAAATATCTCACAGCACCTGTGAGATGCTAATCTCCTTGCTCCCAGATGGAGCTGTTGGTATCCACTGTTCCCTGGGAATGCACGGCTGCATCCCCTGGGATTGCTGACCATTTTGGTCATCCCACAGTCACCTGGTACCTCCATGTTTCTTACAAAACCAGTCCAGTTGTGCCCACTGTGGTTTCCCATGTCTGGTTCCCCAACCCTGCTTCTTACAGTTGAGCACTGGGGCAAAGCAGGGGTTGCACCTTCTGGTGTAAATCCTCATCCTCTGAGACTCTGGAGGAGCCCTTGGTAGCTCGGTCAGCCCATGTGGCCGACAGCCGCCGCAGCAGGATTTAGCAGTGGTCTCTCAGTGCATGGAGGTGTCGGTGCAGTCTCCCATGGAGCACTGCGAGGTCCTGCTGTGCGATCTCCGGCTGAACGGGCAGGAGAGGCCGCCTGGGGACAGTCGGGGCTGGGAGGCTGTCAGCGCACACATGACATGCCGCTCTGTGAATCAGCCCTGTGTTTGCTAACAACAGCTCCCTGACTCACTCAGAAAGTTTGATCGCCTTTTTAGGAACACGCAGTGAATAATGAGTTTGTCATGAAATCGCAAAGCAGCTAAAGTCTGTGTTAGTTTCATAATGAAAGCTCTGCCACGGCCTCTGAGAGCGCTGGAGACGCGGGCTCGTTTTTCCTGGAGTAATGATGGCAGCCTACTTTACTGCTTCCGAGAAAGGAACGAGGCAAAATATAGCTCACAGCCATACAGTTTCTCATGAGGGGGTGGTCCCGTTGCTTTAAAAGTGAGGCAAGTCAGGACAACCTGACCCGTATTTTCTTAGACACTTACATAATTGTATTTCAGCAGTTTGAAATGCTTTGTAAGCCCTTATGCTCTTGCTCTTGTTTAGCCTTTCAGTTGGCGTCACAAAACTATAGCACCATTTCCATTCAAAAGGGGGAAAAAAAAAAAGGCCGTTTTGATTTTAAGGGGTCAGTAAAAATTTATTTCATTCTTTTTTGCTGTTAGTTATTTGACCCAGAGCTGAAGGCAAGTGCTTTGAGGTCTCACTGCACTGGGAGGATGGGCTCTCCCTGGTGCATAACCCAGGGAGGGGCTCACAAGGTGCCACTGAAAGCCTCCCTGTAACAGAAAAACATGTTAGTCTAATACAAAGGGACTTTTTTTCTCTGTCAGTATGGTCTGTAGTATCGTGGGGCTTTCTGTCATGTCACTCCAAGCAGGAGTTTCAGTCTTTCTTGTGTAGCTGCCCATGCAGAGGGCAGAAGGGCAGAAAGAGGGGCACCCAGGCTAAAAACTCATCCTGGGCTTCAGCTGAAGAAAGAGGACAAACGTGTGGCCACATTAGGAATAGCTTCTTCCCCCTCCCGTGCAAAATGTTAACTAGGTCAGCCTGGGTGAAGGACCATTTTTATTGCTGCCTGGTTGTCTGTAACTCACCATTTTCCTGCTGGTACCACAAATGCCAGAAGTGTGAACATTTTTAGAGGGTGTTGGTCATCCTGCTGTGGTTCTGCTTGTCCAACAGTTCCTGCCATAATCCCCTTGGCGTTCAGCTGCTGACAACTTGCTGCAGCCTCCACCTGGGGCTAAACTTCTCCATGCTTTCTATCTAAGGGTGCCTTTCCATGGGAGGAAAACCGAAACACACTATTATCCTTCCATTAGTGGGAAACACTTTGTAACAGCCCCATAGCCAATGCTGCTGCAGGTAAAAGGTTGAAATGTGTGTGCTCTTGCCGAGGAACACCGTGAGGTCCTGAGGCAGAAGGAATTTGCTTTTGCAGCCATCCAAAGGAAAATAAGATTTTGGTCTTTCCAGTGCGATTGCTTTCCACACTAAGCCAAGCAGCCGTGTGAGGAGCGTAGTGCAGTGCAGGCACCCGTAAGTAAAGTGGCTGCTTGCTAATGAACTGAGCATGGAGCATTTCCATGGAGACTAATAGGGATTGCGGGCACTTAGCTCCTCAGAAAGGCAGCCCCCGCATCCACTTTGTAAACACTTCACAGACCTGGGATGCCGAGCAGGTGAGCAGGAGACCATCCTAAATTTTCCAGCCGCGCCTTGCTGAAAATAAATCCGTTATTTAAAGATGAGAGATGTGGTGCAGTTGGGGCTGTCGCAAGGCAGTAGAGTTGCCACTGCTCACCAGTAAGGAGCAGGAAGCTTAAAATTTCCCTTGCCATATTTTTGTTTACAGTATGTTTTGTGGGTTTGGTTGTTTGGTTTTTTTGTGGTACCATTGCCATTAGCCAGCCCATTTCATTTCATTGAAGAGGAAATACACTGAGGGCCAGAGGATCCCTCTCTCACCCTCCTGTCCCCTGCTGCCCATGCCACCTCTCCAGCACACGCATTGTTAAGAGCTGTGTATTCTCACCACTCTCTTTTCCAGGAAATGTCCCAGGAGCAACAGAATCCACAGACAGAAGCAAAACACAGGGCACTACAGTTCAGACAACACAACAAGAGCATCGACAAGGTTAATTTAAAGAGCGCATGTTTCCACAATGGCAAAACTAACTGCAGAGAGCTTGGACTACAAGTACAGTATTGTAGACAAAAGATTAAGACAAGATCTACACATGTTGCCTTGCATTTGTGGTAATCTACACCAATGAGAACATGTACTACAGCTATATTTGATTATGTATGGATATATTTGAAATAGTATACATTGTCTTGATGTTTTTCTGTAATGTAAATAAACTATTTATATCACACAATATAGTTTTTTCTTTTTCATGTATTTGTTATATATAATAAATACTCAGTGATGAGAAAAAAATTGCCTTTCTTAAATTTGCTGTATCTCATAGCTGTGTATAGTCTTGGGATATTGTATATGGACACTAACAAATCTCTTCTTTTTTTTTTTCTTTTTCCAGTTCTAGTGGCAATTTTGAGTCTACTGAACTCAGTAGTAGGGTTTTGAGTTGGTCCAAGATCAGCGACAATTATGGATGTGGGAAAGGTGAAGAATAATTTAATCTACATTGAGGAGGGATAAAATATTTCAGATCCGGAGTCAACTACATTTCATCAGCCGCCTTCTCCCATACCATCTATCTTTACTCTTCCATAGCTTAGGAAGTCTTTGCCTTCTAAATTAAATCCTAACCAAAGGGGAAATGGAAATTCTTGGTAACCATGATGGGAGTGTGGGGCGTAATATTTCAATTTGGGAAGGAATTAGGTGCCTGTCAAGGTGAACCCTACAAGAAAGCTTTGCAGAGTCCCCAGCTCTGGCCACTGGCATGAGTGAAAATTGCTTCTTATTATTGATTGAAAATTATTAGGTTAAAAAAGTTAATAACATAATAACAGCTGAAATGCCAGCACCATTTGTACCTTGTGAACATGCTGATATAATTTATTTTTGCAAAGAGAAGGTGAAAACCACTCAGAAAATACCTTATGAATAACTTTATGGGTGACCCTACTCCATTAAATGTAATGAACTCAAATGTTGGCTATACCTCAGGAAAATAAGGGCATGTGTTTTGTCACATCCACATGATGGACAAGATGCAAAGTTATTTCTATGGTAGCTGAAACTCTCCAGAACACATTCTTTCGAGAAGCTAATATTACTCTAGCTTGTGCTATGAATTTTGAAGACAGCAGAGTGAAACTGAAGGGCAGAGTGCAGTAGTAACTTCACTCCTGCTGGATAACATCAATTCCACTAATTGACTACGGGAGTACTAGTCACACTACATAAGTGTTTACCAAAAAAAAAAAAACCAAAACAAAACCAAACCCTTGTAACGGTATTCATGGTGCTGCTCCTTTCCAAAGAGACTTTGTCTAGGCAGAAAGTACCCACGACACAAGTTAGGACTATTTCTCACTGTCATCACCACATAAGATACTGCATTTGGGTCAGAAGCAGATCTGGGGTTACCCAGGATGATGGCTCATGAGTATGTTTCCATTTCCTGCTTCAGCATGGGTCTGATCACTCATAACAGTCACCACCAACCTCACCAGTGACAGTCCACCCGATCTGGCCTTCAGATGTGGGTGAAGCAATATTTCTACTCGTAACATGGCTTTTGGTCTCACCCCTCAGCCTGTTTTAAAGTGAATCCATTGCATGATGTTCACATGGTCTCAGTTTTTGTCTTGTTCTGGGTTTCTTGGCTTTTTAAAGGTAATAAAAGGCGATTGGCAAGAGATGCTTCCAGGCACCTGGTCTGTGCTGATTGATGGGAGTGGGAGTGCGGTGCTTTTCCAGGCAGCGGGGCAGACGACGGTGCGTGGCAGCTCTCTGGCGCTAGGCTGCTGGCCCTGCAGGGACCATCTGCTTCCTGGAGCCATGGGCTGGGGCAAGGCAGAGGGAGAGGGGGGCTGTACAGCCGCTCTCTGCTCCTCAGCCCTTGCCCCCGGCTCTCCAATCATCGAGGCTTCTTTTCAAATTAGAAGAGTGATGGTGCAGGGAAGGAGTGAGCAGCAGAGAGGCAGCGAGCAGGCGTGACCCTGGCCTGCTGGACCACAGGGACATTTCCATGCTCAAACTCACTGTAACTACTCCTCTTTATCCCAGTCCTTGCTGGTTTTATGTCCCACACACAGGCTCAACAGGGGTGGTATGACATGGAGGGGAACCCAGGCACAGCAGTGCTGGGCTGTACAGGTTTGGTGGCTCCAGATCCCTTCTAGGGAGCCTTTGCAAGCTCTGTCAATTAAACTGATACCTAAATGGCATTATAACGCCCCTCTTCATATCCCTCCATCAGCTAAACCTGACACAGCAACAACAGCAAGTGCCTCCGAGGAGCATTTCAGCATGAACTTGAGGATTAGGTTGGAGGTGGCAACTGTAGCTCTACCCTGCAGCCCCCCTTTTCCCATCAAGTGAGGTTTTGGAGACTTAACAAGCATCAAAATCCCAGATTTTGAGCCGAATCCAAATGTCAGTCCCCCCACTGGGACTATCAGATCTGGATTGTTTATTTCAGTCACTTACATTAGACACAAAAATGAAATGTTAACATGCACACATTGCCATATAACTATAGCAATAAACCTAAGTAAAAAAAGGCAAGGTTGGCCTGGCCTAAAATAGCATAGCATCACTTAGGAGTGAAAATAGGAGTCCGACATGCTACCTCTAAGCTTCCCAGAGTTATTTGCCTTGCTTTTACCCTGCAGCACCACATTTAATCCCTAAACAGCCTGTGTTTGCGAGGTGTTATTAGCTGCATCCCCAGCTGCAGTGCCTGTCACAAAGCCTTCACACCTCTGAAAACAAGGCCAGTATTTAAGTACCTGCTGTGGACTGGAGGGCGGAGAGGGGAAAGTGATTTTGGTTTTAATGCACAGAGAGCAGATCCCACCAAACATTAGACCTCTTTGGGCCTTTCAAACTTAACCTTCAACATGCTGTTATGGGTACACAGACTGAAAATAATAGTGTTCTTGCGGTTGTACGTACAGGAATGGAGATTTCTACTGAAAACGCTGGCAGAACTTGCACCAAATGCAGGAGCAAATTTGGAGACATGGATTTGGGGTTGCTTTTTCCTTTTCTGAAGGGACTGGAAAATGCATTTGTTAGAGCCATAGATTGACCAGAAGTCAAGATGTGAAAGTCTTTGTGCAGTTTATCTTCACAAGCTCAAGGGAGGTGGGCTGGGCATGTAAGGACCTGGCCGAGTGAAGTGGTGGGTGAGGATAATGCCACGTACAGAGGCAGAGGCCAGCTCCTCCACCCGGAGTCAGGTGGAGGGGTGATGACGTACTGCCTTTTGTCCGCTTCTCTGTGCACTCTTACACTAGCAAGAGCAAGGCCCCGCACCATGCCAATGGGTGTGGGTGTGTTTCTTATCCAGGGGGCAGCAATTCATTTATTTTGGCTGTTTCATAGGCTTTTTTGGTCATGGCACTGTGGCATCTGTAAATAACCTCACATATCAGCACACACTTATTTTATAAACCACACAAGAGAAGCTCTGGTACAAAACCACTGACAAGAGCAGTAATACCATGCTCAGCACAATTACTTGGGTGCAACACATGCCACCGACATCCCTACAGCTGCAGTCACTTACTGGCCTGGCTGTTGCTTTACAGAGGCCAAACTACTTGGTAAAAATAGGACTGCTGGCATACCTGTTCCCCAAGGCTTTTCCTCTCAGCCTGTACCATTTTTAGAGCAAGAAGCCATGTGCCTTATTTTGTACGTGATGCATTTAACACAACAGCATATTGACCATCAATCCTCAAAATAAAGCCAAGCGCGCTATTGGCAAAGGCCAAGTCCTGGTGAGCAGAGCTCACCCACCCACCCCAGCCTAGGACATTCAGATGATGTTCAAGCCCTTGGTGCCTTCAGATGAAGGCAATCAAGCCTGCTGTGCTCAATCCCAGCCCATAAAGAAGCTGCCTGTGTAGCTACCATACAACGTGACTGCAGCGGGTGGATGCCACATGATTTGCACTTTCTGCCACCCCAAATCCTGCGCTACAGGAGAGGCACAGCTTCCACACCTTGTCATCATGATGCTTTTCCTTAAAATAAAGTCTGATCAGATGTTCATTATCATTCCCTTTCATCCAACAATAATAAAATATGATTTACAGAACATTATCATTACAAGAACATTATCATCATCATTACTATAAAAGGAGGCTGGACATCCTAGTCTAGCTGCTGGTCCCCTTTACTTGCCTGCCTCTGCACACTGAGGAGCCTTGAAAAGCCACTGGGGCAGTTTTTCCTTGCTGCTGTAGCCATCAGGGTCTCACCTCCCTGGGGGTGCACAAGATCAGCTTAATGTTGCAGAAGTTTACTGGGTGCCAGCCTGGAGGGCTGCACGCCAAAGGCGGGGTGCCTGCGAGTGTATATGTACACCCCACGTGTAGGTTAACCGAGGGGGCGGATGGACGTGGGCAGAAGGTAGGCACCGTGTATCACTGCCTCCTATTTTCTAGAAGCAGCTCTCAAAAAAGCTTCATCTTCAAAGAGCTCTCTAAAGCTTCTTTGAAAACAAAATGATTAAAGGCTATCTTCCCTCTCATCCAACATCAGACACATCTCGCGCCGCATCCTTGCTTTCACCCCTTATTATGCATGCAGCTTTTCCGCAGCTCCCCGTTTTGCGTTGGGATGGAAGTTACAACCCTGAAATAAAAGCAAAAAGTTCATTACCACATATCAAAGTAGGTAACACGCCTCAGCCAGGCCTGCCCCTGGTTTTATTTATAGGTATGTGGCCAGGACGGGGCGGAGGGTTGTTTGCAAGGTATTTACAGACCTCAGCCCCCGCAGGTTTGTAAGACAAGCTGGAGGTGGGAATGCCCATGGCCAGTGGTGCTAGTGGGTGGTCTTCCCTCCAGAATAACCTCGACTGGACTTAAAGGTAGATAGAGATGGCCATTACGACTAGGTCTTTGGAGCCATTTTATTAATAATAATACTATTTTATCTACAGTTTTGGTCTGGACAGGCCACAGCCGGGCTGAGTAAACCTGTTAAATTGTTTTCTTTTTAACATGGAAGCCAAAAGTCTCATTTTTTTGCCCCAGGATGCTGCGCCATCCCAGTGCCACCAAAGCAGCCTCTGCCAGCACCCGTGGGCAGGAGAGGGCAGGACGACCAGCCACAATCAGCTCCTACCCAAGCCAACCTTTAGGCTGACACTTTTTCAAATGCTTTTCATATTAGGTGGGCTTAATTTATTTTAGCTTCAGTTTAATTAACAGTTTTGTCTCAGCAGGAGGGCTTTTGAAAACAAAGATGCATTTTTTTAAAAAAAAAAAAGCAGGATTTTTGTCAACTTTTCCTTTTTTTTTTTCCTTATTGAACACAAGCCACAAAGCAGTAAAATATTCCGCAGTCTCACACAGCAGCCGCCAAGCTGCATAATAAAAAAAGGATGTGAGGAATCTGCTCTATAATGCTAAGTAGGTAGCATCAGCCATGGCTTTGTGAATAAAACGTGAGGCTTGTTTTGCTCAGCTTAGGAAGACCAGACCCCCCCAGGTGGGAGCCTGGATTTCAGTCCCTCTCCCATTTGAGTTTCCCTGCACTGTGGAAACCATTAGTCCCTGTGGCAGTTCCGAGGGGGACACGAGTGGGGTGTCATCCCACCAGTGACCAACCCCACAGACACAGATGTGACCCCAGCCACTGCCATCCTCCAGCTCACTTTTCTGAGGTCACAGTGCCTTCACCTGTCACCGCCCCAACGTGAAATAAAAATGGTTGGAAGGTGAAAAATGTTAAGAAAACATAGTAACGCCTCATGAACTTGCCATGAGAGAAGCTTTAAAAGGGGCTTGCTTTACATCGGGTCACTCGGAAATGAAGTGTAATTATTCAGGATAAAATCCGTCTTCTAAATGCAAATGCACACGACAGCCCATCACCCCTGATGAGGGAGAGGAGTGGTGGCGGGTTTTATGGCGAGGAGCTTTCAGCAGAACAGGGACCAGCCGAGAGGGGAGGAAGAGCCGTTTAATGTGACCTGAATTAGCGGCTATGGATAGTGCTTCCCGCATGTTTTACATTTTCAAATAAAAGGGATCTTCTTGTTTAACGGTTAATAAAAATGATTAGTGCTCCCAGGGCACGGATCCTGACAGATGCAGACTGTGCTGGAGGGACCAGCTACAAGACATAAGAGAAGATGAAACCGATTTTTTTTTAATTTTTTTTTTCCTGTGGAGTACATCTCTACCAGCATTTGCAAGTTAATTTGTAATATAATTATATGTTGCTTCTGTCACAGAAGCGCAGCACGTGTGATGGGCCAGCAGCCGCCACTGCCACTGGCAGCCTGCAACAACCCAGCACACACTCCTGCAGTGAAGAACAGCCAACAGCTAAGAGCTTTTGTGTGTGTGTGTGTGTGTGTGTGTGCATATATATATATATACACACATACACACATTTACGTATATATATACACACACCTATATGTATATGTATATATTTACACACACATATTTATTAAGTATATATGCACACACATATAAAAAAATGACATAATTTTTTTTATGGCATATAGGTGTTTGTGTGACAGATACTGTACAGGAGAGCAAGCCGCTTGCCTTGGAGCATGCATTGCTTCAAAGCCATCCAGGCTAACAGACCAGAAAAGCTTTGCCCTGCCTGGCTCCCCAGTGTGGCACCCAGCACCACCACCTTCCTAACAAAAACAAAACCTGTCATGCCAGCCTCTTGGCAGCTCTACAACCTCACTCTGAAAGCTGGGTGGACTTTTCTTTTTTATTATTTTTTATTTTCATGGCATGCCATGTAGAGGATTATGGTCAGTAATAGTTTTCTAAGAAATAAAGTCTATGAAAGTAATTGTTAGAAACAAGCAGCAATAGCAAATGCTTGCTGAGTGGTTGCCATAGTGCAGGAGCACAATTTGAGATTTAATATCATTACTAATGATATTTACTTGGCCTGCGGGAGGGAGTGAGACTTGTGCTCCCTAGATGTCATTTGACAGCTAATATGTCAGTGAGCGCAACCAGCCTGGGTCCGGGAAGGGGCCTGGCGTGACCCGGGGCGCAGATGCTGCTGCTGTTGGTGTCCCCCTCCATAAGCTGTGCCCACCTGCCGCTCTGAGGAGCCCACATTTGGCAGGACTGCAGGCCCCTAAAGAGCCCCCACACATGTAGCCACAGTGCTGGGGGTCAGCTCATCCCTGGTCCCCATGGGGCAGCACTGCCCAGCACCCGAAACAAGCCCGAGCTTCCTATTTACTGATCTTTTTACTGAGTTACACAGACTGCGAGTTCAGGCTTCCTCTCCTGTTGGGCTTCTCCATGGGAGGGGGAGACATATTGCGTTGCTGTAAAGTGAGCCATTTAGTTTATTAAACACTGTTAAGGGTGCCCTGAGGTCTCTGCACATGTGGGGCCATCAAGGCAGAATCGTTATTATTATGGTTCTTATTAGTCATAGTCATTTTCCCAGCAATACATCTCACATCCAGATGTCTTCCCATCTATCTCCTAAATTTTGCAATGCCAACGCAAAACTGTTATGAAGACGGACTAGTCCAAGTCCCGCTTCACATGGCAAAGGAGCAGAACATTTGAGCAAAAATAAATATATATTTTTTTAAATTAAAAGACAAACGAAAGACAGGGTCATAGTTGGCTAAAAATGAATTGTGCCATGCATAAAAGAGACAACAGATTAGAGAAGATAACGTTTTAGTTTAAGTGTTCCATCATTATTAATTCATTTGGTGCTCTTTATGATAATACCAATCATTTGGAATTCATTTGGTGTTTATGTGGATGTCATCTCGACTCCTGCAGAAATTCCAAAGTAATTCAGCATTAATGTGCTATTAAAAATTGTTACCAGCCACTACCTTCATTACCTCTCCAGCACAGACTAATCTTTCTTCTCTCATTTTCTAAATTCAAATTTCAGTGTTTATTTTGCTTTTCTCTTTATTAGGGTTTTAAAATGTAATGCTTCTATTTAAAAATTCTCCTTATGCTACATGAGTGTTGTCTTTTTCTGACAGTATCAAAACTATGCAAATAAAGGAGGGGGTTAATGGGGATTTTTCATTTTTTTACTGGCATTTGACTGACAAACAACCAAAGAGGTTTCAGCTTATCATTTACAAGAGTGATGTTACTGAGCCGGTATTTATGTTCACAGCAGAGGAACCTAAACCAAATCAGTATTAAATACCATCTGTACCATGTGAAGTTCTGTCTTTTTGGGCACAGTGGGTGCCCCCACAACCCTGAATCAGGCAGGGAAGAGACACAGCTGCCCCAGCCCTCCCAGGGGCACAGGGCATCCAGAAATACCACAGGGTCCAAAAGGACTGAGCTGCCACTGACAACCCTTTTCTGGACTCACCGAACCGGTGGAGCATCCTCCTGCTTCCAAATAGGGAACAGCGCGATGACGGCCGCAGTAATGGATATTCTGGGTCCAGACCCTGGCAACAGAGGAAAAAAGGCCACATTGCACATAGCATTGAAAAAATAAAAAAAAAAAAGTGCCCTAGGAGATTAAATGCAAAAACCTTGCATTTAAAAAGCATTAATTAGGTTTTACAGTAAAGGACTCAAAGATTAGAAAATGTCAGACTGCTGAGAGTCTGGAAATTTATTTTTTTTTTTAAAGAAGAAAATACAAAGGCTGGGTTCAGCTCCTATCTGTGCTTGTCTTGTTGTGCAGTCCCCCAATTACCTGGTCACAAACTACCCTTTTCCTGGACACCTGCTTCTTTTGGACCACAGGACAACAGCATACAGGGGCAGAGTGAAGTTTGTGCTTGGCAACTCTGTCTCGCATCTGCAATGGGAGTGCTTGACCATGCAACCAAATAACATGCTTTTAATGCTCCTTCTTAGCAAATATTATTTGTTTAAAATTACAGACCACCACAGATACACACATATATGAGGAATTTATGGTGTGTCCTATCCAGACCAAGTAACCAGCCATGCATCTCCCTTCTCCTGGGTCCTCTGGCTGCATCCCAGATGCCCACTGCTCCTTGCAAACCATGTCAGCATCCCAGTGAGTGCTTGCTGGCATGCTCCTCTGCAGCCCCAGCCTGCTGCTGGGGGACAGGGGTGGCTCATGGACCTCCCCAGCTGCACAGGAGCTTGCTGCAGTGAGCAGGGCAGGAGCTGAGAAGCTCACCCCTACAAATGTGTTAGGCTGAGGGAGCAGAAGGAGGGAAGCACGAGGCCGGGATCTGGCTCAATGCAACGGCTGTGCTGATGCCCCCCCACACACAGCCCCCACATCTGAATGCTTGCCCACCAGCAGGGAAAACAAAACCCCACAAAAAATAGAGAGGGTGGTTATTACTTGGTGCTTTTTAGCCCAGAGAAAGTAGAGAATACAACATAAAGCCCTTCACCAATCACTTTCAACACGCTTCTCAGGGAAAGGACAGCTCAAGTCCCCCAGGCGACTGACCATCAGCAGGGTCAGGTCAGTACCCAGGCAGCATGGGTGGGACAAGGGAAATGGTGCAGGCTGGTCACACCAGGGCTGACACTAAATACCCCTGGCTGGTGGTGGGGAAGGAGCCAGCACCCACCTGTCTCCCAGCCATGGAGGCAGGAGATGCCACTACCATCCCCCAGTACTAGTGGGTCCCGGCCAGCGCTGAGTATCCTCCACCACTCATGTCGACTGCAGAGCATAGCTTTACATGGAGGATAAAGCCTGTCACAGAGGAATTTTCCACTTAATCAAAATCCTGGGAAGAATATGAATGCTTATAGGTTAAAGGAACCTGGCAGTTCTTACTTGTCTGTCATGTCCTTAAGGACTGCCATTTAAGTCATAAATGTGACAAAGATTAAAGAGTTTATTAATGTTATTAGAGAGTTGAGATAAAATGCTATGCCTTGCAGGGTCTCTCTCCCTCTCTCACTATTTAATGAAAACATTTTCATCACTTTCTGAATCTATTATACCAAATATTAATTTCAGGAGTCCTAAGATTATTTTATTTTAATTAGAAAAGATGTAGCAACCACCTGAAAGTAATACAGTTAAAATACCTTGCCATGCTTCCGCTTCTCCCTACTGCTAGCAGATGAGGGTTTCTTCAGCTGGGCCGTGGTGGCAGAGCGAGCCCAGGGTGACCAAAGGCGTGCAGGGAAGCTTTGCAGCATGGCAGGACCATCGTGCCAGTCCCTCCTGGAGACCCTGAGAGCCAACAGCACTGGCCTGCCAATGGCTCCATGCATCTCCAAAAGCTTCCACGTCAGCCAAGGTTAATGGGTGACGAGAGCTGCTGCATCCGCAGGTTGGACTGGGGAGCAGAGGGTGGGAGCACCTTCTGCAAGCACAGGAGGCAAACTGAAGTCCTTCCTGGTGGAAAAAAAAAAAGCAAGAAAAGGAAAAGGTTAAAAAAAATAAAATAAAAAGGGTGGTTTGTGATGGGCTGCGAAAGGAGCGATATCCTCTGCAAATCTACAGCAACTATTCACAAAAACAGAAGAACATAAGCAGCCCAAGCCCCTTGTTGGTGTGGCTGCTTTGACTTTGGTGGGCAGTACACCATGGCTGAGTTTTAATCCATGTTTACAGCAGGTCCAGTCTTTGATGCTAAAGACTGAAAATCAGTCACTTCTAAGCAGAGCTCAAACAGTTAGGCTTTCACATGTGAACCTTCCCTTCCAGCTCAAGACTTTCTAACTGTATTTGCAATGCAGGCAGCTCATAGACGCGCTTCCTTTTGAACTTTGCAACTAACTCGATTTAATTTGTTAATTTATTCCATAACCTGATTTAATGTTAATTTATTTTGGTGAGTAAGATATCCCAGCTTTAAGTTCCAATTAATTAAAGGGGAGGGCTTAATGTTTTTGCTACACAATATCTTCATGCCGCATTGTATTCCATTTTAACACCGCACTGAAGCATTTCCAAAGTTTATTGCCATTAACTAATATAAATCCATACATCTGCAAATTAATTTCATGCACACAAAAGATTACTCTTTGCAAATGTAGCTTTAAGAGGGGAATATTGGCTATAGCAATCATCACTTGTTGCTTAGCAACAGCCATAGCATCACTTACGGCAGGTTTATCCTAGACAGCAATGTAAAACCCAGGGATGTGGCTATCCACCCCATGTCACACATCCCCGCCAGTGCTGCTCAGCCCGGGGTTAATAGCTGGAGACTTTGATGATTTTCTCTTTTTTTTTTGGGGGGGTGAGGGTTGTCCAATTTTAAAGATCATAAAAACAATACAATATTTCTCAGTTATTAAACCAATTTTAAGTAGTAATCCAAAACCTGGTGCGCTGTTGTGACCATGATGGTGATGCCAAGGCAAGTCAACATGAGCAGGAACGCCAGTTCTGGCTGCGACTATATTACTGCCAGCTCAGCATTTTGCACTAAAGACTTTTTAAAAATTTACACATAGTTTGTTGCAATCAACCCAAGATTAGAAGGGAAAATCAGATTATGTTAAAACCATCCTGAGGGTATCCCGAGGCTGTTCTAGTCTTCCTGAAGCCCAGGGAAGCCCCTAGAGCCAGAAGCTGTCAGCTCTCATCTCTGTTCTTGCAACCAGCCAGCACTGCGACAAATGACCTCTGCAATGGTGCATACGTCCCTGTACCTGTCTGTCTGTCCATCCGTCTGCCTCTCTGTGCCTCCTCCAGCTCCTCCCCTCGGCACACTGCCTGCCAAGCAGCTCTCCAACGTGACTCTCTTGCCTGCCCCTTGCCAACCGTGGGTGCCAGCCAGCTGCTCCTCTTGGCCAAAAAAAGCGGCAAGTAAATACTCTAACAGCATCCATTAGCCCTGCCTTTGGCGACCTGTGGAGAGGGGCCCGCAGGCTCAGACCCAGGTTTTAAAGCCATTATGCTGTATCTGTAGGCACAGCTAACTCACAAAAGATGAATGCAGGGTTTGCAATCAAGGAAAAATTAGCATCTCAGCCAGCGGAGAAGGTGAACATGTGAGCCAGCCAGCACTGCCAGCAACCTTGATTCTGTTGTTGGCAAAGCTGGCTGGCTTGGCAAACACAATGGTAATGAGATAAACTGAAATACCAGGCAATGGGGCTGCTCTTTGAAGTAATTATCTTCCAGGGCAACAAGGAACAAGATGAAAAGGTTTTCAGAGACATGGTGTGGATGCACAGGGAACATGTTTTGCATTCCTGAAATTAGCCCTCAGTTTGCAAGGCTCAGGTGTGTGAAGGCCAAGCAGGGCAAGAACGACCCAGCAGTGGGTACAAAGCTAAAGCAACACAGGAAGAGGAGCCATGCAAGGAGCAGCACTGCGGGGCAGCACCGCTCTGGCAGGGTCAGTGTTAAACCTTTACTGCTCCTGAGAAATGCTGTCCAGGCAGCCACACCATACCCAGTGTAGTGACCCACAGACACAGGCTTCATTGCAAACATCTGACTTTCAAAAATACATACCAGTTTAAGGGGTAGGGCGGGGACTAGAGAGAAGGCAAAGGATTAAATAATGCATTGTCAAATCCTGTCGTTGGAAACTACAGGTGAGCACCGAGTGGATTTCATCCTACAGGCTCTGCAATGCCATGCACACACAGGAAGAGAGAAAAGGCAAGGCAAGGACATGGTAATACAGGGCACAAGGTGCTCAGCTGGGTCACTGACCAGATACACTGGTGGTATTTACATATCAGGACACTTAAGTCTAAATTTGAGGTCTTAAACAAAATTATTTTCAAAGTAACAACGTAACAGTTGGCATCAGAAATTCCCCGTGCTCAATCTGCCCTGACCAGCAGGTTTCATTTAGAAGATGCTGGGGGTTAAATCTGTACCAGGTCACTACTCGCTCCCCGAGCAGGTGGGTGAGCATCTCTCCT
>NW_010340988.1:115878-132227 GCF_000700745.2 Antrostomus carolinensis
TGCTGAACCTTAGATTTTCCTTCCCTCACCCACAGCAGATTTTACTTTTTTTTATTATTATTATTTTATTTTTTTTAACAGAAAGGCCATGAAAAGCAAGAACACACGTGAGGACTAGGAGGTGGCGAAAGGCAGAGCAGCGAGGACATGCATGGAGGCAGCAGGACTAGAGCAGTGTGGTGGGACGGGGAGAGGGACACACAGCCCTGGCCACGGGATGCTGCAGTTTTCCCAGTAGCAGCCCTTCCCCTTGCCCCTGCCACCACCCGGCCTTTGGCAAAGGAGCTGGAGGCGGAGAACCACAGCATGAAGCCCAGATGCACTTCTGAATCCCTCAAAAAACCTGATTTTTAAGAAAGATGGTGAAGGAACACCTCCTGGGGCAAGCCCACGGTGCCTGCAGCTCCTGCCCAGGCTGGATCTCTGCGAATGGTGGTTTTGGAAAGAAAAGCTCTATTCTAGGCTAAAGCCCCACGTTTCCTTCTGCACAGCAAATAGTACCCGTTAGTGCAGAGCCAACCAAGGCGAAAACATTTATTACAAAGGAGAATTATAAGAGAGGAGTGCCTGAATCCAGAACAAAATATAAAACAGGGGAAACAAATGTAAAAAGCTCTATAAAAGTTTTAATGGATCCTTTCAGATGTGGAGTGGCATTTTAATGTGATGTTTTAGATTTCTTTCTTTCTTTTTTTTTTCTTTTTAGCTTTTAGGCAGACCATTTATCTGAGGGGCTCTTTCTGCCTGCAGAGGAGGGATGCTTCAAAGCAGGCACCTACCAGATGCCTGCTGGTGGGCAAAGTGTAGCTGGGGTTGAAAATGTCACAGGGCTGTGAGTGGATACAGCCAGCTGAACCCTGCTTCTTCCCAGAGATGGGGTGCTGATGGAGGGGCAGTGGGGTGTGCTCCTGCAGCCCGCCCCAGGGCTGGGAGCCAAGGGCTGCCCTGGTGTCACAGCAAGGGGAGCTCCAGCCCAAGAGGACAAGTCTTCCAAACACCACACACCCAGTGAGACCCCAAGGCACCTGAAGCCATGGGAGCTTTGCTGCTTGTTTGAAAGGAAGCAGCAAATGGGGTGGTGTTGGCATGGAGGGACAAACAGCCGGCACAAGATGGAGCCTGTACATCTCCTGCTGCTTACAAATGCACGCACATACAGTAAGGCAGTCCTAGCTAGAAGCATCTCTCATACTTTTCTGATGCCAAGGACCTACTTTCAGGATTGGACTCCAGCCTATGCATTTTCAACACATTAAAAGTCTCAAACCGTGTGCTTAAAAATCTTTGGCCTATTGCTGACCTCTCAATCCCAGGAAGAGCCATTTCTTCTTGCTGATGCAGATGCAGGAAATTCTTAACTAAATCCTAACTGAAAGCCAGAAAAAAAGATAAGCAGGTTAATTCTCCAGCCCATCAGAACCTCGGCTCCCTCAGACTTCAGGTCGAGTCCTTGCTCTGCAGACCAGCTCAGCAGTTTGTTCCTCCCTATCTTGACTGTGTTGATGTGTGCTGGGGAGGAAAGCGTCCCCACTTTCCAAAAGAGAGAAACATTTTGCTGCCGTTCGTTTGCTGATGTTCGTGGAACAGGGAGCCGGTCTCTGGCTGTTGCTCCCTTCACAAAGACCTCGCAGAAGTCTATGGAAAATGCATTCAAAGAAACACACATGGTTCAGGTGGTGGGGTTTGTGTGTACTTGTTGGGTTTTGGCTACATAATGCCTTCTCCTCCCCAAAATCCTAATTCTCCCTGGCAATAAGTGAAGTTACTCAGCCAAGAATAGCAATCTCTTTTAGGGATATGTCTATGTTGGTTAATAAGGGCAAATAGTTTCAAATGCAATAGCACTGGATATGCAGAAAGTATCGCTTTTGATGCCTTCAGAGACTCTGCTCTGGTTAAAAGGAAATTAAAAAGAAAAAAAATGGAAGCAATTTCATCTAGAATATTGCAGCATTGCTTTTGACTGAATTTGGTCTGCTTTCTGAAGAAGAGGTCTGGAAAACTAGTACAGGGGGAAAATGAAACCCCAGCCACTCCTTCATTAATGAAACAGAAACAAACTCATTAAGAGCAGCGATTGCTGCCAAGGGTGCCCCGGTTGCACCAGCTGCTCTGCACGGCAGCACCCTGCCGGGAGCCCCAATTACGCTGATGGAGCTCACCAAGCCGGCGGGGAGCCAGCCTGCCCCAGCAATTTAGAGAAGCTGAGTCCCATACGGGACTGTCACAATGACAGAGACCCCACCTATATTAAAAACAACACTAGCGGGTTTTGCAAAAGCTGCTGCAGAAGAAACTCGCACAGAAGAGCAGGGTGGTCAGGAGGGCGAGCAGGCACAATGCTTACTGCGGTTGTTCTTCATAACTCACATGCACTGACACCTGTCCTCTCCACCACCAAAGGTTGGAGATCTCAAATCACCCCTTTTCCCCTTATTTCACACACCCCCTCTGCTCCCAGGCAATTCTCCCCGTGCCTGCAGACAGCATTAAAAACACAGGTAGCATGAAGAAAGTGAGAAAATGATGAAGTTGGTTGAAAATAACAGCAATAAATTAATGCTCTTGAAGGCTAATTTTGTCCCCTTGTCTTTCAGGCTTACAGAGGACCACTCTTGCTGAGTCTGCCCATCACCATCCACGGTGCCTGCAAAGACCAGCAATCACTCGGTTTTCCTGTGCTGCACTTGCAGGAGCCCAGCCCTAATCTGAAGGACAGCCTGGCACAAGTTTGAAAGACAAATGGGCAACCTTTCAGTCTACAGCCCATGTCCAAGAAGCTGACAAGTCTTGTTGTGCTGCAGGTGGAAGCCTGAAGGTCAAAAACCAACCCCATGCCCAAGAGTGAAGAAGTCATTTCAGAAGAGGGTGAGTGATGTTTAGGACATGCCACTCAGAGAGGTACGTGGGGCTGGGGTCATGCCTGCAAGACAGCCTGATGAATTGGCCCTGCCCTTCTCAAAGCTGGGAGAAAGGTGATCCTCAGAGGACAAGAATACAACATACACAGCTCTGTGTTTTCAACAATATTCTTTTCTAAATGCATTTGCTTTACCAAATGGCACTTAAAAGCCTGACTACAAATCACCATTGTCATTTCTCCCCCAGGGAACCGAATTGCTTCATCCCGACACACATCACCTGCTGAGGCAGTCACAGCTGCTATGCCAGAAGCTAGATGAAGAACATAGGACCCCACTACCAGGGCATACCAAAGGTCCTGCAAGTGGAGTGCCTTGTGTCTGACTGCGGACAATAGCAGAGGGTAAGCATGTTGGGTCCCTCACCAGGGCTCCCCTGACAAACATTTACTGCAGCTGGCTTTCAGCAGTCACTCGCAAGCCCTCTTCCATCAGTGCTACTGGGTCACCAACGGGGACAGGCAGCCCAGGGGCTCCAGGGAGGATAGCTGCTGCTATGGGTGAAAGACCCACTGCTGCTTCGAGCAGTAACAGCGAGTGCAGGAACCTCGTCTTCCCCACCTCTCTCCCCTGTCCTCCTGATTTCTGCTCACTTGTAACCAAGGTTTCACTAGAGCAGAAATGTCTCCCTTCTGCTCCTGCCCCTGTCAACAGTTCTCTTGCTTCACCCTGTCTAATTAGTTCAAATTCCAGAGGCAAGGGTTTGCTTAAAGCCCCTCCCAATCCACTCAGTTCTTCTCCTTGTACACCGCCATCCTGCCCTCTGTCAAGGACAGCTCTAAAGTCACTTGGCAGTATGTCTTCACAAATGTTGGTGCATGCTTGTTCAGCATGAAAATTGGTCTATATTAATGTTGCCATAATTAGTACTTGAATAAAGTAAGTAAAAACCAGAATACTAAGAAATACTAAGAGGTCTCAAAAACAAGAGTTCAGCAGCTCAGCTGAAGTACTTCCAACCCTCTCCTATCAAAAATAGAAAAGATGGTGAAGGAACCTCTTGACCACGTCCTTATCTCACCCTTGTGAGAACTCCAGGGACTAGACAGCTGGTGGAGCTGTGTACGCTTTACACACCAGATTGTGAGAATATTAAAGGTTGGTTCAATGGGTGCAGGATGCATCTGTAGATCGCCTATTGCATAGGTGTCCTACATTTCCTTACCAGAGCTTCACAAATATTCATCCACATCAGTGAAAACAGTATTGCCTCCCTGTGAGGTACCAGAACCTGTAAAGCCCCCACAAGTGCTAGTTATGATCCTCTTGCTGGCTGGACCTGCCCTTCCACACACCTGTACCTTTGGCTTCTCTGTGTACTTAGTGAGTGTTTCTAGATGATTTTTTTTTTCTGATGCATATTGACATTCTCTAATGACAAAACATGTCAGTCATAGCATGGTGAAGTACTGATACCAACAATGTTACACAACACTATTCTTCACCAAACCAGGAAATACTATCCTGTATTAAATCTCCCATCCCATCAGAAGAGTGTGAAACACGGATTATCCCTGCCCCTGTGCTGCTCTTTGTAGTCATTCCCCGAAGGGAACAGCAGAAAGGCATCGCCTGCTGAGCAGCAGTCACAAAGAGCAGACACCTCACACCAGAAGATCTTTCCTGAGAGCAAGCTGCGATGACATGTCAGCCATCAGCCGGGCTTTGGTGGCTTGCCCCTGACTGAGCACCACTTTCTGCCTGCACCACACAGCTCCCCCGTGCCCCTGGCCCACAGAAAATTAAACTGCTGGAGGGCAAAGATCTGTAAAAGAAGAACACATCATGGTCCCTCATTTTTCTGGACATAGCAACCCATGCCCCTGGCCCACAGAAAATTAAACTGCTCGAGAGCAAAGATCTGTAAAAGAAGAACACATCCATCATGGTCCCTCATTTTTCTGGACATAGCAGAATTTGGGGATGCTTAATAACCTTTGATGACTGACTTGATGACAACTAAGACTGAGCTGGTCAACTGGTGAAGCCATGCTGAATTTGATTAATACTTTTGATGAGAAAACAAAACCCTGAATCTAGAAATAAAAACTTTGGAAAAAGGTTTTGACATTTTCCAAAACTATTCTTGCCTTGAATCTTCCTAGAAGGGGGCACACAATAGATTTTAGATGCCCATGCTTACTTGGGTAGTCTCTCTTTGTAACCAAAGAACAGATTTATTTAAAATGCTCTTAAAATTAGGCTCTGAAAAGCCTCTGCAGATGATCGTCATCCTCCACAAATAGGGTGTCAAGAGACACCAGCTAGCTCTTCTAGACACAACGCATTGCTGATGGTGAAACCTCCCCTCCCACTGTGTTTGGAAATTCCACGTGTTTTAATGCACTTGGAAAGACTGCTGAAAGGTGTTATTTGCCTTTTAAAAACAAAAATCTTTCAAACCTAAAAAATAATTACATGGATTTCACATGAAGTGACACTGGTAATATGCTTTAAAGGGAGACGTACGAGGCAACAGACAAAAATATGGAGATCAGAAACTGACTAATCCTGAAAAGCCATTTTTCTGAGAGCCAGAGAAAAGAGGGAGACAGGGAAAGATAACCATAGTCTGAATGATATTGGAGAGGTGGTACTAGAAGGTGTGCGATTAACCTTTTCCTAATTAATTACAAGTTGTAAGGTGAAGGAAATCAGCCAGTTGAGAGCAATTTCAGTGAGACAGGAATTTCAACACTTGAAACACTTTGGTTGTCCTTTAAAAGCAGGACAGGAAGGGAAGTGGCTGGTATCAGGAGATGGGGTTGAGATGGAGCTGTGATAGCAACCCAACACACCAGCCATGGCCACAGCCAAGCCCACCAGCTCCGGAAGGACCATGCTCCAAATGGCAGTGGGGAAGATTTCATTACAGGATGTAAACCCGCAAGATAACCATCAGTAAATTCATTCTAAACAGGGTTATTCAAAAGGCAATCAGATTTTTGCAAGAGGAAAATTATTCAGGAAGTTGGACTTCAAAAAGACTTCTTTAACCTTCTACAACCTGACATTTCATGTGCTCTTACATTCAGCTCTTAATTCTTTAAATATTACCATATTTAGTAACTGGAGAAGATGTGGAAACATTTGCTGGAGGTATTTGGTGGAGAAAATTTTCTTATTTCCTTTTTTGTCTGGACCTTAACTTCTCAAATCACCCAGCAACTCACTCCAAACCTCCCGCATCATCTTTATGACAAATACCTTGGGTGCGACCTGGACAGAAGCTTTTTTTTTAACCACTTCATTTTTATTAATACCCACACTCTTACATTTCAAGATGGAGAGCTCTCATAGATGCAGAATTCTCACAAATGCAGATATGGCAAATAATGTAAAGAGGACTCAGGTGGAGAGTGACACTCTGCTCTGTCTGCCTGGTCCTCTTGAACCTCATTAAAGCCACAGAAGGTGCAGACCTACTGCCTGGCCCAAAGACGTTGAATCTGGGAAAATATACAGCTTTAAAGCATACTGCTTCTTTAGATTGTGCTACCTTGAATTATGTGCTACTATACCGCACAAAATTGTGGACCAATGTGATGATGAACAGTGGAAAAGAGTTTATCAGCATTTGAGAAAAAAAAGAAAGAAAATGAAAGAGAGACATGTTTTAACACAGCATTTAGCTTGGTTTTTTTTCCCCTTATGCTTCCCATTCAGCTGGGTGTTGTCCAAGAGCAGTAGATATTTTTCTGAGTCGCTTGAATGATATTTTTCATCACAAGTTAGCTAAAGAAGCCAGTATTTCCATTCATATTAGGTCTTCGAGTTGCATGTAGCTAATTTACAACAGCCAGCTTTTCTGCTTTCTGTGCATGAGGGTTAAAAGCTAAATAGCATCAAGAACAACACTACAGCATCTTGCTTGCCTTAACCCACTGGAGTATCCTCAGATGCCTAGAGATCATTCACAAATAAACAAACAAACCAACCCACCACAGCACTGTAAAGCAATACACTACAAAATAGTTGTTATGATGCCTAGTGCTAGGAAATGTAGTAGAGTTCTTAGTGAAGCTCTGAGCTTGGGCAAATATGTTTAGCAGCCAGGAACTAGGCTTTCTTTCTTCTTCTAAATGGTCTCCATTTTAGAAATGTCGTAAAAAACCCAACCTAAAAAACAGTTGGTGTTCAGCTTTAGTAAAGGGTTGGTGTTTTTTTGGCTCTATAGGTTTTATAAAAGGGAGTTCATCTGGAGAGAAAAAAAAATAAAATAAAATTCTGATGCTCCATTTCTTCAACCACAACTTTCCCTTTCCATGGTCTTACCAGCTCCCATCCATTATTGGATTTGTGGCTACTGCTCCTGGCAAGCAACAAAGAAGCTGGAAAGTGAGATTCTGTGGAGAAAGCAAGCTAGGAGAAAAAGCTGTCCTCAGATGAAGATTAAATTTCTCAACCCTTCTTCAGCAATTTGCAATGTCAGAAGATTCAGAGGGGAAAATGCTTTGGTTTTGTTTTTTTTTGGGGGGGATGATGTCCCTTTAACAATAGATCTGCACTAACAAAAAATCCTATGCTGAAGAAAACTCTAAGCCAAAGGAGATGCTCATGTACTCCTCCTGTGCCCTAAAGCCCCATCCTCCCCTTCTAAGCAATGAAGAGCAGAAAAGACGAATCTCTGTTCACAGGGGAAGCCGTGGGACCTGGGGACCTGCCTACAGCTGGCATTGCACAGACGGGGATAGGTACAGTTGCCACTGATTTATATTCCACTTATGAGAATTTTTGTGAAATTATTCAAGCAGCACCATGTGGGTGTGCAATCAGGGTGAGAGCTGGTTGAAAAGCAATGGCATAGCAGCTGGTTGGTCTGGAGGACTAATTATGGGATAGAGTCTTACACATCTGGGTCACCGCTTCACATCCATCTCAGTTGCATAGTAGCGACAAGGTCATTACTCTTTGATAGTTCCTTGGTGACAGACACAAAATGGCTCTGTAGGTCCAGACCAGTTTGTAGTGCACTGGCCTCCTCCTTAGAGTACTCAGCATGACAGGGACTAATTGATCTTTTTGTTGGCAGCATGAGCGGAGATCTCAGGGCTGATCTGCTTGGGAATGGCATCCAGATTTGATGCACAGCAAAAGGCCAGTCTGGAAGAAGGCTATCCCACCAGTTTCCCTGTCACACCACTTCTGCAGCCATCCAGAGAACAGAAAATTCTTCCACAATCTCATTCAAACACATTCAACACGGCAAAACAAAACAGCCTTTGTCAAAGGAGCACCCGTGGCAGAGTGCACCCAGCGCAACCGCTTCACCATCCTTTCTCGCAGCAGGAGTAGCCTTTACGTGGCTGCAAACCTGAACTGTGGTTACTGTCCGAGCGATCTCCAGCAAGCCTGGCAACACAGCCTGGAGCCTGTGGACAGTCAGGCTTTAGCACTTAAAGATCCACAACCTAAAATAAAAATAAAGTCTTAGCAGGGAAAGACATACATGTGTTTCCCAGCGGCAGCAGCCCCTCAGTGTGTCTGGTGTAGGCAATGGGAAACTCTCTCAGATGACAGCAGGAGGAGGCATGCAGCACCAGGGTGAGTTACAGGCTGCTGCAGGGCACGAGAAAGCCGTCATCTGAAACACTGAACAGCACCATGGGTTCAGTTCTGCAGCCAATACATGTAAATAACTCCTGGTGAACTGTGCTCGGGTTAAAAACCAAGTTCACTCTGCTCATGGCTTTGATTCGAACGTGGGTTCACCGCCTGTAACCCAGAGCATGACAGCACGCAAGACAGTGGGTCTAAAATCCTCAGTGCTCGCTGTGTAAACAAACTAATTTGCAGCCTGACATTTTAGCCATGTCCTATGTAGATGACTTTCCGATTATTCAATACTTTTGAATAAAAACACTTAATAGCTGTGCAATAATAAATACTATGCACTGCAGATGCTTGGTACCTGATTTAACCTTTTTTGCTTCTAACCTCAACAGGGGCTCGGAAAAATATGCAACTTTTTATATAACTAAGTTAATAAGTATTTTCAATCACTGAAAATATTTACTATCAAGAAGAGAGAGCAGCATGCATAGGGCATATATAAATCTGCAAGGGGAGAGTGCAGGAAAGAGAGAGAGAGAGAACAAGAGAGAAGGAGAGAAGATACTGTCAAATACCCAAGATCCTTCCAACCTAGATATTTCATGTACAAGAATAAACAGTTTTCAAACAACTCCTCTGTGAAGAGGGAGTAATTTGGGAGGCCCAGGATGCACTCGTATTTTTTGAAGGCTCTCTGAACCCCATGGGGCTGAGAGGCTGGCTTCTCCCTGGAGCTCTGCCAGGTCAAACCAGATGAAGTTTTCATGACAAACTGGTTGGTGAGGGTTCAAGTCTCAAATTGTTTTTTAATCATTTGATTTCAACAGTTCCTCAGTTACCCAGTTCACACAAATTACCATATGTTCAGGAGTTTGTTTTTCTTTTCTTCTTCTACTACCTTAACACAGGGACACTAGTGGTGACCTGAGGATAAAAATGACAGAGAAAAATGAAGAGTGCAGTGGTGAGCAAATGCTATCACTGAGGTCAGCTGGTCCATGACAGAACCCGTTCGATGATTTCTCACACCGTTATCATGCTCAGCCCCACAAACCTTGCCTTGACCAGGCACTCAGAAAAGAGCTCTGGGAAGCACACCCAGAGTCTGCTGTTCTTGCATCCTTTTTATGCCATCTTGTCCCATCATCACTGTTCATCAGAAACAGTAACTCAGGTTGACATCATTCCTACCAGAGATGGAAGCTATTGAATTATCTAAGGACAAACCTAAATACCAGCTTTTAAAGGATAACTGATCTACTAAAAGCAAGTATTGTTTTGGACATGCCATGTCATATTTATCACGCTTGGCTTTGCATTGCACTGTTATCTCCTGCAATGTCATTTGAATAACATGAAGGCTCATGCCACAACATGACAGATGCCTCAGCAATAAGGGAAAGACACTTTCTAGATTCCAGGTCCATTACAGCTCATCTCAAATAAAAGATTAAAGGGATACGAATGGTGGTGTGTCTGAAGGCCGAAAGTTACTCAAGTCTCCCCAGTTATCTGCAGAAAATAGATCTCCTCACAATTCACCTGCTTTTCACATAATTAATGTTCTATTTGCTTCCATTAAAAGTTATTTCATTATCATCCTCTTCCAAACAACCTGATTACAAAGTAGGAAAGGCTCTTCTTTCAGCTTTTTATCAATAATGACAATCCTGAGGGATGTGCAGGATAGAGGACACTCCTTCTTAGCACAAGACTGATTATAATCCCTGATTTAGCACTAGAAAATCTCCCTTCCATTAGGAAGAGGTATCACCTCAAGCAATCTCTATAGAGCAATATGAGAACACTCTGTCCATCTTCACAGGAGCAGACCATCCTTGTCCTTTCCAAGAAGGTTGCACTTTTAAATGTTCCTTGAGAAATTTCAAAAGACAATAAATCATTGAGAACATATTGTAATAAAAAGTATCCTAGCAGAAAAAGCATCCATGTGTATACAGCTTCAAATTCTTAAAAGCATTCTCATTTTTACTCTTTTTTAGTGGAGGAGGAAAGAGAAAGCAGACAGGTTATTTCTTCCTTTCACTGAAAACTACCTCTTCTTTTTCCAGAAATATCTAAAAACTAAAGGGAAAAGTAGCTCAGTTTCCATAAATAGTTTCTGATCTGAAATTGGAAAAAAAATACAACATTTTATTCCAAAGAACCTGGCACCTTTGGATGAAATTTAAAAGGTTGGTGAGCTTTTAATCACTGCTCCAAAAAGCCCATCTTCCAGTTTGAAAGAGCTTTCATCAAAAACAACAACAAAAAGCCTCCTGCGAGCTCCAGTTCCCTGGTCCCTGTGACCTTGCAGATCCTCACACTCACTGCAAAGGCTTGGCCACAGGAGGAGGTTTCGAGGAAGAAGCTGGTTCTCTGCTCCAAAAGCAGAGCTGGTTCCCTGTAGGTAATCATGGCCCATCCTGCAGATCCTGCCATTTTTCATGTCCTTTTAATATCAGGTCCGTATCTTTTTTTATTCTGATATTAATGGACTTGCTTATCCTGCTCTGTGTCCCACTTATTCACTAGATGAATACAATAAATTGGCAAGTCTGGTCTGACTGGCCATATGCTGTTCAATTTGTATCTGCTGGTGTCCTGACCTCGCTTTTGTCCGAGCTGCTAAAAAGTCCAACTGAATAGCTGAAATATTCTCCTTTTCTGAAGCTAAGGAAAGTATTCTTTCCACTTTCACATAAACTTACTTTGCTTTTCAAAGAAAAAAAATTTGGTATATTATTGTGCTCCTCAAATGTCTGAGGAAATCCTTGTCTACAAGTCTGCACAGAATTATTACTATTTGGCACACAGCAAAAGGAAGTCTCCTGTGCATAACATAATTCAGTCTGGCCGATAAAGTGGAAGCCGATTTCTTTGTTGCATATTAAGTTCCACTGGATACCATTTGCACAAGAGAGCAAAATTGCAGTTTCATGTTCTTTTTATGATGATACATTTCCCATCAGACAGCCTCATCTCTCTCTTTCCCCAAATATTAAAATTTCTCCCAGCAGTGACTCTCCAAATTTCCCACTGGCTCTCCAAAGACTGTTACTCTTGTTTGCAGGGAGTCGCCAGCTAGAAGCCAGGCCCTGAGGGGTTCTCTCCTGCAGGGAGCGGGCTGGATGGCCATCAGGACAAGCAGAGCCCTTGCAGGGAGGGTAGGATGCCCCGCTCCCATGCACACCCCAGGGAGGGTGCAGCGGGAGGGGGTGGTCTCTGCCCGCAGCCTCTCCCAGTCAGTGCCTCACCCACAGCCTCCGCTTCTCAAAGGCTGAGGCTGCCAGTGCACCCAGGATGCTGCTGCTGCATCCTCCTTCTACAACTGCCTTTTCACCAGCCTCCCCCTCTCCCAGCAGAAGTCCCAGGGCTTTCATGCTGCCCAGATCCCAATCCATCTTGTACACAGGTGGTGGGTTTCCACTTGCTCACCTACCTGCCATGGTGTGTGCAGCCTCCCAGCTTGTCCCCCTCACCCCGGGAGGTGTGAAGCAGTAAGAGCTTTCTCCTCCCCAGCCCAATGCTTGCTCCATATGCAAAACACATCACATGCGAGATGCTGATACCTTCTCAAAATGTAAGTACTAGCAACTATTGCTAAAGAAGAGCCCATCCATAAACCACCGCAGTTACTGTCATCTATCAGCAGGCTTGGGTCAGTTGTACTGGTCCAAACTGGTTGCTCAGTGCCAAAGGCAATGCAGTAAAGCAGTCACTGTTTCTCTAACCCATTGCATTTTTTCTCTAATGCTTTTACAGCACAACACAAAGCGGGTACTGCTAGTGAAACTGACTGGTAACAGACAGACCATTTTCTTTCAAAAAAAAAAAAATTAAAAGGCAATGTTAAGGGTTGATGGACTAATTTCCCTGTGCTGGGCCATTGGAAGGAGCAGCCTGTGGCTGAGGTAGGGAAACGCCTTCTGCTGGAATAAATCCCATCAGTACTTTTAGCCTCACTGCCTACTAACACAAGATTCCCTCCATCACCATGCACATTTAACACATCGGCCAGTCTGGCCTC
The DNA here is from genome assembly GCF_000700745.2 of Antrostomus carolinensis. NCBI lineage: Eukaryota > Metazoa > Chordata > Aves > Caprimulgiformes > Caprimulgidae > Antrostomus > Antrostomus carolinensis. The sequence continues at coordinate 128,383 of NW_010340988.1, forward strand.
CATCTCCCCAGAAGCTTTTCTCTGGTTTCAACCACCTCTAGCTGAAAGGTGGAGGAGGCTTTAATTACCTGACAAACATCACTATGATGAGAATAGACCAACTGAGGGAAATGTTAGTGTGACCCAGAACCAGCCCTCAGAGAAACCCTCCAGCAAGAGGAAACCAAGTTTCATGTCTTCAGCTGCTCGCTGGCTGCACACACAGCTGGTCCCAGTGCCAGTAGATGCAGCATTGCTTCTCCTTGTCCCATGGGTATTCATTTTCTCCCTTCTACCCTGGCTCCCCCATGCAGATATCAGCCCCCTCGAGGCACCCTCCTGCCCTTGCTGAGCTCCTTCCCATGCTTCTGCTCATTAACCGGCTCTTTGCCTACCTGCGCTCGCACAGTTAGATGGCCTCACACCGTACCTTTATAGTCAGTGGGAGCTTGCACATGAAATTCAATAAGCTGAGGGTGACCTGTACGGTCCCTGCCGTTCTTCCTTCCCCTATTATTAAATCCCCTCTCCACCCTTTCCTGTCATGTTGTTTTACCTATTACTTCATGCCTAACAAATTATCAGTAATGCTCCAGCATCAAACATTTATTATCCTGAGTGTCATGTGACTAATGAGTGAGTTAACCTCCAATTTCTGCTCGTATAATTCACGCACATTGATTTTACATGAAAAGACCTCTTGACTTACATCAGATGACCTCGATAAATTTAATCTCTTTAATGCTGCTTCTTTCCAAATAAATGTAAAATGTTTTTCTCTAGAAAATTTCTCACCAGTAAAACCTGTATTGTAACTTGGCAAAAAAACCTCCCTGCCAAATTAATCAATAAAACTAAAAAAACCCAAACCTGCATAACAAGTCTCCGATTCCTCCAAGCACTGGCAGCTCAGCCAGCTTGACAAGCGTTGTTACAAACGCAACAGGTAATCAGAGCTGACAGCTGGTGTCAAAACACCCAGCTGGAATTTAGCGGCTGGCTGGAAAAGGTACCAGTTCGGAGCCATCGTATTCCTGGTCTCATCACCCTTCCTTTCCCTCAGGGCTGGTGACCTGAGTGGCAAGGCTGAGCAGGGAGCACAGGGGCAAGGCAGCATTTCCCGAGCCACGGGGAACCCGAGGAATCCTCGGCGGTCAGTTCCGGTGCTGAGGGGTCTTGCAGCTACATCACCGCCAGCCCTGGCTTTGCTTTACTGGGGCAGAGCACTAACTGGAAAACCATACTCAGGATGTTGTGCTGGCTACCATGGGGCATTGCAACTTTTCCCTAGGAAGTTTTAAACTTCCTGGGAAGTTTACTGTGAGTTTTAAACACTCAAAAATTTGCAGAACCTTTGCAGAAGACTCAAAACAGGAGTCAGGAGTGTTTATTTAGACTGCAAAGCCAGCATGCCTATCTTCTCCATCACACAAATGTGCCACGTACAGTAGAAGGTTGATGCAGAAAGGCTTGGGGAGACAGGCTTCAAAGTGCAAACCAGAGACAAAGCAGAAAGCCACCATGTCCAGCAGCCCACACCACAGCCAGGCCAGGGCTTCAGCATCAAAACTCAAAACTCATCAAAACTTCAGTTCATGAAAACTGAAGAAAAAATTAATTTGGGGGGGGGGGAAATGTTATTTTACCACAGGAAAGATAGGCAACTGGGCGTGGACAGAGTTGGGTTGCTCTTTCCATGGGAAAAAGGGACAGGAAGAAGGACTGGAATTGAGACAGAAGACAGCAAGACCTGGGCTCACCCCTCCTATGGCTTTGCAAGGGAGAAGGCTGCTAGGAGAGCAAAAGCCACAGGCTGTACTGCTGGAGGCAGCGGCCTCTCTCCATCTCTCCCCTCTGCCACCACAGCCGAGGTCCGGCTGCTCACGCTTCTGCTGCAGGCAGAGCCGGCAGCAGTGTGTGGCACCTCTGCTAGAAACTGCAACCACTTTAAACTCCTGCTCTTCTCCCACCCACCAACAGCACGTTACACCCTGCCAGAGCAACGTGAGCCGCTGCTCTCTGCAAAAATACCTCCTCCTCACCCGGGCTCCAAGGTCCCAACCAAAAAAAAGGGAGCGAGTAAAAAAGCAAGCTGGGCAGGATCCCGTAACCGAGGGGGGCTGACACCAGCAGCCCTTTGGAAACACGAATGTCTTAGGAAGGGCGTATCAGGTAGTGCTGCTGGGGAGAGCCAGCGGAAACAGGAGGGTTTTGTTTAGGTTGCTCCCTTTAAAATATGTCCACTCCCCTCTGAGCCTGCATATTTCACAGTCTCGACATACTTTCCTTGTTGACAACTCTGGCAGACTCGGTGATTTTTTTTTCCTGAGTGAATTCACTCACCAAATGCATTTTTCAAGCTCCCACAACTTGAGAAATAGAAGTTGCAGCCTGAAAAAAAGCAAGGACCAAAAAATCCAGTACTAATGGTAACATTGCAGAACATTCGGTGATTGAAATATCTAACTCATTTGCATTATTCTTAAGTCATTAATTTTTATTCCTTTTTGTGGTTAAAATGATTAAAATATTTTGTTTTCTGTGTACAAACAAAAACAAACAAACAAACAAACAAAAAAAAAGGTGATGATCATGGCCATTTGGACTCCAAATAAATATTTTTAATCTATAGGAGGCAGAAAAATCGTGGAGGAATTATATACACCCAGATATTAGAAAATACTGTATTTCAGCTACCCAAGTATTAGAATTCTATATATTCAAGTATTAGAAAGATCTGCACTGCAGCAAGAAGTCCTGTTACCAGGCAAATGTCAAGAACAGAAGATAAAAAGAAACTGACTGTGCTTGAGAACGTCAGCATACGGATGAGCAACCCAGGTCTGTGAAACTTTGTAATATTTTCCCTGACGATAACAGCTTTGGATCAGACCTGGGAACGGTTATGTATTATTCTAAATAAACAGCTTAGTATTTCCTCATGCCAAATAGCTCCTTCCACTGCTTCGCAAAAGCTTGAAAACACTGTCCCTCTGCGACCACACCCAATTTATCACAATTCCCCCAAAAGAGCCACTCTAACCCTATGATTTCTTTACCAAAGAAACAATGGAGAATCCAGCCAGAGTGCCCAGCTAATCTGCACATTGCAGGTGGTGAATCAAATCTCCCAGCACTCCTTCCACCGAGCAAGCAACCCATGCAACACCAGACTGGTTTGGGTTTTTTAATAATAAAAATAAGCAGAAGAAGAAGAATGGAATAGAATAGAATGGAACAGAATAAGAATCATCTAAATTATTATTAAAAACTGTAATAATAATAACAATAATAAGGAGGAGGATTCAAATTACTATTATTAAAAAAAGTCCCAGTCTGGCTTTGCATGCGGTGCTTACTCAGTGGAAGGAGTGCCAGGAGATTTGATTCTCTGCATGTGAATTTAAGTATGTCAACTCTTATGACAATTATTATACATAATTAGCAATATATTGATATTATATAAGAGTAACTATACCAATTAATGTGATATTGTTACACATTACTATTATATATTGCTCTGGCATATTTGAATATTAATAGATGATTATTATTACTGTTATATTGATTATAATAATAACTCGGTGCTTTTTAAAAAAAAAAAAATTGTACTATTTGCTTAACCCTTTCGACAGCCTTTAACTCCAATCTACACCCACAAACTCTCCCGGACCATGATCACCAGCACTCTCTTCCTATGTCCCAATCCCTTCTCTAGGAGCAGCTCTTTTTCCCCTCCCATCCCCAGCCACATTTCGCGGTATCTCCTGCCATCTACTGATGTTTGCGAGGAGGCGACGATCGTGTTTTGCCAAATGTGGGGCGCGAATACACCCCTTGCTTTCAAAAAAAGGGGGGGGTATGGG
>NW_010340988.1:132380-159451 GCF_000700745.2 Antrostomus carolinensis
CGGGAGGCAGCGCGGTCCCCCCGCTCCCGCCGTCGGAGACGGTCGGGGGGCAGGTGAACGCCCTGACCGTCCTGGCCTTACTGGAGAAACTGGTGTCGATGTTGGAAGCGGTGGAAGGTCAACAGCGACAGATGGAACAGAGGCAACGGGGTTTGGAAGGGGCGGTGAGGGGAATTCAGGGTGACCTGGGGAAATTGTGTCGTAGCCACGGGGCGACAGGAGAAGCGGTGGAGAAGCTGCTGGAGAAGTCTCGGAAGGTGTGTGCCCACACCCGCGCCGTGCGGGAGCGGCTGGAGAGGCAATGCGACCAGGTGCGACGCCTGGAGCAGCACCACGCGCAGCTGCTCCGGCGGGACCGCTTCAAGGTGCTCATCTTCCAGGTGAGAGGCCCCGCCACCACCCCTGCGCCCCACGTCCCTCCACCAAGCCTGCTCCCACACTTGAGGGAAGAGCCTGTTTCTGCTAACTGCTCACAAACCTGGGGGAAACGCCGCTTTTTATTCTTGGCACACTTGGGGAAAGAGCTGGCTTTTTACTAACTCTTCGCAGACTTGGAAACAGAGCTGTCTTTTTGCTAACTTGGCAAACTTGGGAGAAAAACCTTCATTTAATCTTTGCAAACTTGGAGAAAGAGCAGTTGTCTCTGCTAACTCTTGGCAAACTCAGGAGAGAGAATCCTCTTTTATTCTTGTCAAATTTAGGAGAAACGCCCACTTTTACTCTCGCAAACTTTGAGAAAGAGCTGTCTTTTACTAACTCTTAGCAAACCTGAGAAGAGAGACCTTGCTTTGATAACTCTCACCATACTTTGAGGAAAGACCCACCTTTTATTCTCAGCAAACTTGGGGAAAAAGCCATCTTTATTAACACTTAGCATATCTGGGGAAAAAGTTGGTTTGTTGTGGGTTGGGGGTTTTTTTTTAGCAAACTTGAGAAAAGAACCCATTTTACTAAAATTGTAGGAGAGCCCCTAAAAACCGCCCTTCCATTTTACCCTCAGAAGCAGGAGAGGGGCAGCGCTGCAGCTTCCTGTCGCACTCAGCCTTACACCCCTCTTCGCTCCTCAGGCTGTTCTGGCTCATTCAGGGATGAGCTAAAAATTCAGCTAAAAACTCAGCTTCCTGGGAGTCCATCCAGTGATAGCGGGAGTTTGCATATTTTCCCCTTTTTAAGCAATGGTCTGGGCAGAACACGGCACGAACTTTAACTAAACACGGCGTGAGCTTTAACTAAACACAGGACGTGACTTTCACGTCTTTTAAATAAAAAACAAACCAAAACCAGACCTCCACAACACACTGGGAGCGAACACCGGGCTGAAGCAGCCACAGCTCAGGCATGTCACCAGCTCCTCGTGCTAAACTTGTTGTCTGCATGTTACAGCTGTCAGTCGCTAACTCTGCTCCTTGGGTTGTTTTTTTCTGTTTAAACAGACCCAAAACAACAGAGCAGAACTTGACTTTAAAAGCTGGCAGGCCTGGTCACTGCACAGGCACTTCCCCCAGAAAGGAAGCCCCCACCTCCCTGCTCATTGTTCTCCCACATTACAGTCCGGGCTTGTCATGCCAGAAGAGGAGGAGCTGCGGCATGTACCGAGCGTGGTAGTTTCCACCCTAGAAGGAATGTGGAAATTATTCCAGGGACTGGGTAAATTAAGACACATGTTCTCTGGATTTCTCCAAGTAATTTCAGATCTGTTACTCTTAAGTCAAAACATTGCCATGTCCCAGGCCATGTTAGCTAACAACTGGCTCCTGCCTCCAGCTTCACACCTAGACCTTGAACGTGTCCCATGGGGAGGGTGCACCAGCGTAGCCTGGGGGAAGGTAATTTTGTGGCATTTCTGCTACCTGCAAGCATGAGAATTAAGGCCTTACTATTGCAATTAGAGCATCTTCCTCCAGAGAACCCAAATTTTAGCATTTTAAGATGGCATAGAGTGTAGAAGAAAGACAAAAACACAGCTGTGTGTGGGCAGTCAGTTGCTTCGGCTAGGGATCTCCATTGCTGCTGCCTAGTGGCAGTGATTTGCAGGCAATGGGTAAAAGTACTGGTAAAACTTGCCAAGAAGGGCTTGAAGGGTAAAGTGGCACCTGAACAGGGGAGGGCTGGCTTTGCTTGTTTCCTGACACTGAACAGTACTATAAAGCTAAGGCCTATTTAAACTTCTGAGCCTTTCCTTAATACTGGGTCCTAAAATGCACAAATCCAAAGCAAACAACACAGGTTCATAATCCAGAACAACAGCTAAAGAAAATCCACTGCTTCTGCAGCACCCGTCACTGGGGTGGTACCTTTGGACAGGAGGTCTGTTCTTCATTGCTTTTACAAGGATTTAGTTGACTGTGTTCCCGTCTCTCAGTGGAAAATATGTTGCCATGGTGGAGGGGAGATTAACTTAACTGATCCCAAGCTGATGCAGATCAGGAACAGAAGCCTTAGAAAAGAAACACTGCAGTTAAATTCAGTAAACAAAAAATCAGCTGTCAACTGGGAATTGCTCGTGGCACTGGCCTGTTGCTAAAAGGCAGCACAGCTGTCTGGAAAACCAGGGCAACAAGCAGAGCTTCCCAGGGCGTGGGAGGGTGGCTGGGGTGGCAGCAACTGAGGCTTCCTCAGGCAGAGCCTGGGAGGAGCTGGGATTTTCCACTGGGGACATGGCCACACCTGCAGGGATGGTGGGTGCTCTCCAGGCCATGCTCATATGCCTGCTGCCAGCCTAGGCAGGTGCCTTACCTCCATGCCCACCTCCTTGAAATCTCCCTGTGGGGTCTCCTTCCAAGCTGGAGGTGAAATGATCTGGTAGTCAGCAGGGCCACCACCGTGCTAGGATAATCATATAGAGGAAAAGGCAGAAGTCTGGCTGGGTTTCTGTCCTGTCCGGAGCTGGAATCCATGGAAAAACAATTGCGGGAAAGAGAAGTCGCAGTAATGAAGCCATGTTGATGCCAGATTTCCGTAAAAACAAAAGGGAAATGTGGATGTCTGAGACTTCTCTTCAGTTGGGGGATTCTTCTTTTCCACTGGGAAAAAAAAAAAAAAAACCTATCCCAAACTTCACACAGCAGGTTTCTTGTTAGGAATCACTTTTCCAGCTTAGGAAGACAGCTCAGTGTGAAAATAAAAATACTCATTTGTGATTCAGTTCTGCATTGACCATACACCTCAAATTCCCTGGTACTCGGTGGGAGTGCTGAGCGTAGCCAAAACACATGACTGAGCTCCAGCTCTGTATTTTATGAAAATGTGCTGCCACTCGCCAGGATCAGCTTTCCCTCAATGTACCCGCTCAGAATGAACCACGTTTAGAAAAGTTCAGCTATTTACATATTTTCCATTAAAATGCTCTTAGTTTTCTCTCCTTAAGCTGTCCACATTGTTCCTAGTTTGCATATATTTCTTTAATTGGTGACATATTTTAGTGCAGCTCCATTCCAAGCATTTGAGGATGCAAAAGTTATTACAAATGCCACAAGTGACACAGCAATTTAGCAAAACACTGAAGTGACTGTTTTAAAAATCCTTGTTAAGCTTTGGCATTGTTCCCCTCTATTTTGTTCTCGCCACGTGACCAGCTTTTTTGGTTCTGGTTTGGTAAAGGTTTTGTTTGCTTTTTTAGCTGCAAAAGCAAAATGCAAGCTAAAAAAGACACATGCTTAATTTTTCAATTAAATGTCATGTTTACCAATGAATAGGACAGATAAAATAAGTCAAAATTACAGCTTGGGGTCAAGTACACTGATATTCAAGCCCCTTTCATATACTGCACTTGGTAAATGCTTCATCCAGAAATGAAGCAAGAGGAGGGCACAGGAAATTAGCCTTGTTTGGGTCACAGTAATAATCTTCTGAAAAAGCAACTTCAAACTCAAAAATGAACAAGTGAGGGAAACAGAAGAATTACAAGCTGATATTGCTATTATCTAACTACGAAGTTTCCCACTGGAGCCTTGCAGGGAGAGTACTCTCATATCGATTAACGGCAAAAATACCGCACACAGCTCTTAGGACTTGATCCAGCCATGCTGTGGGAGGTCAGGGGGACAGTGCAGCCAACGTCCCATCCTGCACAGGACTTGCAAATGGGCAGCTAGCAATTTCCTCCTCCTCACCTGTGGTCCCAGCCTGCTCCCTGCCCTCCTTCCTCCCATGGTGACATCCAGGTCTGAAGAGCATGTAATTGTCGACAGGAAAGTAGGTGGAGCTATAGCTGTTTTTAGAAGGATTTATCATCTTTTGACCTATTTTGTGTAGCAAAACAAGTTTTAGACTAGTAATCATTTAAACATATAACAGCATCTACAAAGTACAGAGGAGCCCGGGCTGCTGTAAGCATGGGAAAATGCCATCTCCCCTTCTTGAAGGCCAAGGCCTCTTACAACAAATTAACAAACACCAAACCAAAGCACACTGATTTCCCTTATGCGGCATCAGGGATGCAGCACTCCTGAGTAAATTCACTACCTATTTACTCAGGCTGTCCAGTTTTGTGGTACACCATCACGGATCTTATCTTCCTTTCTGGTAAAAGATAGGGATGAGATTGTGACGTATAGAAAGTTCCTGAGAATGGCTGATCAAAGCCAGAGAGAAGGCACTGATGTTAACTTCCTAAGTACCACTAGAATTAGCAAGATTGGTTTTACACAGAAAACTTGCACTATTCTATTTGTATCCCACATGGAAAAATAAAATTCAGAGGAGCTAGCTACCTATAGTTAAGCTCAGCTGAGAAAACACAAGTGTGTTTTTTGAACTTGGATGTGGAAAATAAAAAGAGGCATTGCTTTCTCAGAATTTTAGATTAGATCAAGAAGAAAAAAAAATCAAAGTTCTAACTTTTTTTGGCATGGAAAATAATTAATGTAGACTGTAACAGTTGTCATTTTTCAGTGTATCGTTCTAGTCTTCCTAAATTAAATACTAGACTGCTTGAAAAATGTATCAAAACAAAATACAGATGTCCTATAAACTTGTTAGACAAAAAAGTTACCAATAGCCCACTTACAACATGATATCAGTAACTGTATTTGAAACAGAAACATCTGTTCCTCCACAGAGCATTCCTACTATACCACCTCTGTATTTCCAAAGTATTTTACTTAATTTATTTTCATTTGCATTTTAATAGTTTCTGTGATCTTAAGGTCTTTTAAAAATGTGAGATAGGAAAGCATGTCATTCCCATTTTACAAGCAGAGTAATAGATGCCCAGAGGCTGATGTTTTCCAGGGCCCATGCAGGAAGCTTAGACAGAGAGGTGATTTCTTGCATGCCAGTACTGTCTGAGAACCAAAGACCACCTAGGATCTGCTTTTAATTGCATCATTAGCTCATCATTATCATGTAGTATATTTTTGTTTGCTTTTTTTCCCTTTATAAATATGGATAGTTTGAAAGTCTCCCTTCTACTCAGTCACAGAATTGATAAAAATTGAAATTAAATCTATGTCCATAGTCTTCTAGAGACTGTGTGCAGTACTGGAGAGAGTACTAGAGACTGTATGCAGTACTTCAGTTTAACATGAATACTGCAGACAGAGCTAAACTGACCTTCAGATGAGCCACACAGGCCCATCTCTGGCTCAGACTGCACTGTGATCAATCTCATGTGACACCACTTTCCTAGACTAAATACTTTAAAAGTTACAACCTATCTTTACTCATTACAATCAGTTTTCTCTGTCATTCAGGCGCTTACACCTGAACGTTGAGATGTTTAAAACTGTATGCAATTAGCTAGCTTTGGAAAGAATGCACAGGACACGTAAATTATGCTTTATACTGAGTTCTCATGCTCTGGAGAATAATTTAACACTGCACCCACCCATGTAATCCACATTTCATTAACTGCAGTAGAGAGAAGATATAAATATTTGTAGTGCAGTTACAGCTGTTTTCACTTAAAGCTGGTGCAGGTTTTCTTTGTTTGGTTATCTCAGTCACTGTTGCCAATACATTATAGGTGTCAGGAGAACACTGTCTTTTTCAGATGTTCCACTGCAGGCAAAGGGTTTGGAAAGCTTAATCTGTGCCAGTATCCCATCGAGGCCAGTGCTCCAGGAAGGTGTGCAAAAACCATAGAAGCAAAGTACATCCAGTCAAACAGCCATCCATTTTTTTTATACTTTTCATTTTTATATCCTTGAGGGATATTCATCAACACACTTGAATCACAGTATATATCAGTATATACTGTGTATATACAGTATAAAATTATTCTGCCTGTCCACCTGCATATTCTTGAGTTCCAGAAGCACTTCAAGGTAGTCGTGACTATTTTGTTTTTAAAAACAACCATGTACAAAGTACTGTCGTATATGCAGAAAGACAACCTTACACAGTCCTGACAGCACATTTAACTCGAGACACTATTCTCTCCAGTGATCACAACTGTATGCTCAGTCTTGAAATAATGAGTATGAACTTCAAAGTGTACGTGGCCTTTTTTCCCCTTAACTGTACACTCAGGCCCACTAGGGACAGATCTGAGACTATTACCACCATTTCACTCAGCACTTACTGTTTCTTGTATCTAAAGATAAACATGGGGGGGTGGGGGACGGCCCCACGGAATTAAAAAAATCCTTCCAATCTGTAACACTAAGTGATATTGCATGCACTCTGTCTGAAAGGGATTAAAAACATAGTGAAGAGAGACTATGCAGATCTAAGACATAACAATTCTGAGAGGAAAAGGGAACGTGCGAGGAGCCTCGTCTTCTTTGCATGGGCAGATCCCTGTAAAACCTACGGCAGAACAGAGTGTTCATTGTGCTGCCTCTGAAGCGCTCGGGGTTGCAGAGCTGCTGTGCTCGGCCGCCACAGAGCTCCTTCGTTACAAGTTGCAGCTTCTGCACTTCTTCAGCCTGTTTTGTTTTCAGATAATTTTCTTTCCATGCCCTTTTCTTGGTTTTGATTCTAAAAAGCAACCATTTTCCTTTTACCTAGAAGTGACTACTAGTGTTTTCTATGTGATGTAACATCTATTTGTTTTTGTAGGCCATAAACCTTTTTTCTTTATTTTTCAAGGGTTTGCCCTGTCCATATTTTTAATACATACCAATTTACCAACCAAATTTCCCAACTTATTTTCTGTGCTGTAAATAGTTGGGAAAAAGGACATACCCTAAACATCACAGACTGTACAACATCTCAGAACCAACAATCCAGTTTTAACAGCAGCATACATTTTTCTGAAATACAGTGGGAACACTAACTGCATTTGCCATCTGAGGTACCTCTCAGATGCACCCAGTGTCCTGCAGAGGTATTCCAGATCTTTTGCTAGGGAAACTGAAAGCTCTAGGGGCTATGTGACTTCTGTAGGTCTACACAGGAGTCTAGTATGACCTCCTTAGCCACCATACCATCCCTTCTCCCCAGGGATAGGTGTACAACTTTACAGCTAAAGTCTTATTAAAGAGCATCTAATTTAAATGACAAAGAATGGGATTTCCATTCTATACAGATTTCAAGTCACTCTGAAAGAGCAATATTACAGCTGAGAGCTCATTAGTCTTAAACTGTACCAGATAATGGTTCAGTGGGCTTTGAGTGGCTTGTTACTGGTTAAGTATACCGAAATAACAGAAGATGTTCAGCATCCTTCATCTCATTCCGGGGGGTGCGGGGGATGGGGGGGGAATCAGTTGTAGCAATTGTTCAGGGTTGTGCTTTGTTCATTAAATTTGTGCCCTGTAAATTATGAAACTCAAATACTGTCAATTCTTTTAGGAGGAAAATGAGATCCCTGCCAGTGTTTTTGCCAAAGAGCCTATTCCCAGCATTACAGAAGGAAAAGAGGAGCCTGTGGATGAGAACAAAACACTGGAAGAAACCTTGCATACAGTGGAGTTGTGTTCAGATGATGAAATGTTTCATGAGGAAGATGATGCGGATGACAGTGCAGAGGAGAAAACAGAAGAATCAAGGGCTGAGAAAATTAAAAGATCCAGCCTCAAGAAGGTAGACAGCCTCAAGAAAGCATTTTCTCGCCAAAACATCGAGAAGAAGATGAACAAAATCAGCACAAAGATTGTCTCACCTGAACGGAGAGAAAAGATCAAGAAATCGCTTACTGTACATCATCAGAAATCCTCCTCTTCAAAGAGCTCAGCTTTCAAAGTATCTCCCCTCACCTTCAATGTGAAGAAAGTCCGTGAAGGAGAAAGCCCTGCTGAAGCTGAGGACAGACCAACAGAAACTACAAGCAACGACCAAGCTGAGAATGAGGATGAAATGTCGTTTGCTGACATGCACTCTGATATGACACCTACCACCTCACTGACCGAGGAGGGCAAAGCAGCAGCAGCAGCCTATTCTCTAGAGAAGGAAGCCAGAGTGGAAAGGAACACCATGATGAACAACAACATCGAGCTGTCCATCGTTGAAGATGATGAAGAGTATGGGATGCCTCTAGAAGATTCTAGCCAGAAACTGTACGACGAAAGAAACAACCCAGTCGGCAGGGAAACGGAACAAACTGACGAAGAAACGGCCCAAGCAGCTGTCCTGCAGATAGACCAAACAGTGTAATCAACCCGAGCCTTCCTTCATCTTCCAGATACGCACGGTTTTACTTAGGCAAGTAACTGGTTTCTGCTACACAGGTGGTAGCAGCGATTCAGTTTCTTCCATCCTATTCTCTGCAGTGGTAATTTATTGCATCCTGTTGGAATGCAGAGTGAACAAGGTCAACAACGCAGGCTGCAACATGCTCCATTTTAGGCTGATTCACTGGTGTTTATTAATTTAGAGATGCTGTCAGCTGGTGTAAGAGACTAGCAGGAAAAGAGTATGTCTAGTAGAAGCAAGCTGGTCAGCTGGCTTTCTTATAGGAGGAATATAGAGGAATGCGTGGAGAGTAGTCAAAACCCAACCATTTCTGTCCTGTTTTCTTCTCCATCAGTATTTCCCAGCACTGTGAGTAGTTTTGTATGTAAATGTAGAAATACCAATGAGAACATTTGATTTCGGTTTCCTTGCCATGCTCTGTGCATACTAACAGCCTCAGTAACTGTGCATACACATAGAGGGTTTTTGGGGCTTTGCTCCATGACGCTGTAAGCCTAGAAGAACAGAGTACTTGGAGGGCGAAGCTGAAAAGTTGGTTCCATCCATTTCAGTGGGGGAAAGATTTCTGCCAGTAGTCTCTTGCTATTCACTTAGAAGAAATGACTGTGTTTAGGTGAAAACAAAAAGATGTTTTTCAATCTACCAGAGTTATGGAAGTACATTAGTGACAAGCATGAATGTGTGATCAGCTACTGTACCTTTAAGGGATCAGGAATTGAAAAGAAAAAAAAAAAACAGAAGGAATGGAGATAGTCTGAAGAAAGTATAAAATGCTATGAAATGCAAAAAAAGCAAAAATAAACCCTGCAATACTAAATCTATACTCCCAGCTTAAAGAATATATACTCAGATAACACTAATTAATTAATTAAATCTTAGTTTTTATAGCAATATACTATCAAACTTTGCACCTGCACAGCGCTGTATCTCAGAGTATTTTGAAAATAGCATAATTTATCTTTTTACAAATTATTTCATATATAGAGCTATATCTACACAGAAGAGTTAGAAAATTACAGGGATGTAAGGACAATTTTTTGAAAAAGGTGAAATTATATTTTAGGCACGTCTAAAGGGAACGATGTGTTATGGCTTGAACTTCATGACAGGGATGAGTTTACATAAGGATGAGTCTGCAAAGCCACAGGATTTGATTCTCTGCTAATAACTTTCATCAAAGCCACCTATCTGCTATCGAAAGTACAAGTCTGTAATTCTTCAAGAAAAATTCATTGAAAATGAGAGTTTACAGGGTAGTTTGTTCACTATGAATGTTCATTTCTGTCACTTAACAAAGGTAAGGGGGGAAGGGAGGAAAGGGAAGCACAATACCCACAACATTTACCTTACATCCTTGTTTGTTTATGCAGTGGGTTATTTTTATTTTATATCTATATACATAAAATTCTACTGATACTTAACATTGCACTAAAAGGTTGCTTCCTTCAACTTGTATTTAGAATCACAAATTACAGGGAAAATAAAAACTACAGCAAAAATACGATTATGAAATGATTAACAGATCTTACTCCACAGGGGTACTATCTGTAACCAGTAAATCACACTGGAAGTTAGTCAGTAAGAGCTTAGTGTAGGCGAGTACTATCAAGAGTTAAGCTCTTAAGTGTATGGTATCATATAGGAGATACTGTTTGTAAGAAAAATCATGGCATAACTCGTGCAGCTATATTTTTATTTCATATTAACTACAATGGATTTCAATCATTTTTACTTGTAACTAACTACAAATATGACAAATAAAAGCATAACATAAAACAGAGCCATGTCACTCTTTGGGAGAAGCAGTCTGAGAAGCTGGCAAAGATGAAATTTAAAGGTCAAGCATTTATTACTTCAGTTCATGTCCCTGTTGTACCTGTACCATTTTCTTTCTCATCCTCTGCTGTTATTTGGCAATGCAAACACCAGTGCTTTGCTTTCCAGATACTTCTCAGATCCCTAGCCCATCTGAATGTAATCAGGCACTTTCCAAAATTTACTATTTACTATTACTACGCAGCTCTATCTGCGTTTTTTATTGGACTGCAGCATATTTCTAATATTTCAAATGGTCCTGAAAGCATATTTATATTGAAGTGTATATTCTGTTCATGCACACAGATAAATTCATGTCTTCTAGAGTGCCACATAGTCTTTAGTAGGCTTAATTTTACTGACAGACCAAAGAATGCATGTTTAACCTTTATGTAACAGCTGTCAACTTCCCGCAGCCACCAAGCACTAACCAGGAACCCCAGCATCATGTTTACATTTTGCTTTCAAATATGCCTGGTTTGTTTGTCCTGCAAAGCTTTAATTCAAACAATACCCCTGGCCATGCTTTATCCAGTTTTAGAGATGCTGAAATGAATCCCATGCGCAGTGTTTTAAGAGCTTTACAAAGCTATCCTGCAAAACCACTGGAAATGCAGATACTGAGCATCTGTGGTAATTAATTCAAATACCCACTTCAGGATACACTACACACACAGCCACCAGTTGCAGGACTAGAATTAAACATTTTCTCTGTCACGATCACACATTTACAAGGATGAGAGGGCCTGCAGCCCTAACAGACATAAGGAAGCATGCTTTGCAAGAGAGGAAAATGTGTACTCGATTCATGAATGTCTACTTCTGTGCTATCTTACACACCAGAGTAAGAAGTAAGTTCAGGATCCCAAGCTGTCCCCCAAGCCGTTTCTTCTCCTCTCCTTCCATTCTTGAGTCCTGATTAAAAACATCAGTCTGAAAAAGTTTGAGGGAAGGGACAGATTGCGGCACCAGCAGCACCGTACTCTTCCAACTATCTGAAGTATGTGCCTGGATCTTGTCAGACTGGCAGATGTCAAGCATACGCACGGGTATTCCCTGCTTGTGATAACAGGTTTGTCTACATAATTACTTTTTTTAAAAAATGCTTGTTTACCTTTTTTTGACACGGTAAGATAGGTACAGCACCTGCCTGTGAGCTCCACTCGTACCATTATTCCTTGAAAGACCTGACATGTTAGCTGCTGAACAGATCCAGAGTTTGACCTCCACTGAAATCGGCAGGAGCTTTGCACAAAGAAAGGGGGTGTGATAAAGTCCTTATGGTATAAATAGTTAAACTAGCAGCACTCAGCGGCTGCTGATACTTCCATCTTCAATGCCAGAAAACCAGCTGACATTCCTGTCCCCTTTTAGGGGAAAGGGCAAAGAGCATCCTGTTGACCCCCACGTGCTAATCCACGAGCCGGCTCCTCTGTGAAAAGGCACAGATATGGGCTTTCTGGCCCATTTCACTGTTAAATAAGAGAGTGCAGTGAGTGCCCTCATATGGGCCTGGCTGAAGCATGTTTGATGATTACAGAGACAGAAGAAAAGGAAGAGAAGAAGAAAAGGATCAGAAGGTAAAAATATACCTGTATGCCCTTGACACTGATGCAAAGAAAACCATTTGTTGTTATAGGCTGTAATGCCAAACAGTTCCATGACTGATGACTGAGTTACACACTTAAAAAAGGTAAACTCAGGAGAGTTAGTGAAGTAAAGGCAATTTGTTAGAGGGCAAACTGGGACCAGTCCAACCCTGAAAGTCGGTGAAAAGCCTTCAGCTGGCTCAAAGGACTCTCTGAGCCGTACAATGGTTTTGGGCCACACATACAACTCCTGTGACCATCAGTAAGAGCTGTGGGACATGAGATCTGTGTATCTCTCCAACCCAATCTGCTTAGCTCATCAACAGAATAAAAAGTTTTACTGCCATCAGCACGGCAGATGCAACTGTGTGGCAGAAAGGAAGGCTATAGCCTGCTTTGCAGGGTGCATTGTGAGCAAAATTGCAAGCTGAATTCTGACTGCAGGGTCTTTGCTGTCGGTAACTGGTTACAACAGAGCAAGTGTAGCTCCATCTCCTGAAAACAAAGTCAAGTACACAGGTAGAAAGGTTTTACTGTGACCTACTAAGACACACACGCTCATTCTGGGTGTCAAGAGGAAGGTGTCAGGTAGTCTTCCTGCATGCAAAGAAAAAGACTCAGGACCCAAGCAGAGCAAGCAAGCAGCTGTTTGGCCCCAGTCCTGGTGAGGGTTTTGCCTAGGCAACTAAACAACTTGCAGGAAACAACTGCCAGAGCAGCCCGGAGGGCGCTGACTCAGCACGTAAGTATCTGACACTCTCTGACTCACGCCCTGCTTTCCCAAATAAACGGAAAAAGGCTGATAGCCACTTTCCACCACTTTAAAACGCCTGTTGCCACGGTTTTGTTTCAGGATCTGCATTTGAACCAGCATCAACCCCAGGCTGAGTCTAACTGCATGCATAAAGAAATTTTAATCAGCATACTTGCAGCTGTCGGTAGTGGCTGATCTTTACTGCCCTCCTTTTGATCAAAATGGCTTTTTTCCCTTCCTCTCACTCTGCCAAGTCATTTGCGGGAGTCTGAAGTGCACACTAATTCAAATAAGGAACACTCTCTAACTGCATGTTGCGAACTGATAATCAATGTCATCTTTAATTTTTCTTACATGGTTATCCCCTTTAATGGAGTGTGCTGCAGTAACTGAGAATAAATCTGCTTTGGGTTAAGCTAGAGATTGTTATTTATTTTTCTTTCAGATCAGAGATTAATATTGCTGTATGACCATTGGCACTAACCTCTTTTTCCATAGCAACACTAAAGAGAACATAAACTATGAGTCATAATTCCTCTCTGGAGGACTTTTTTGTAATTATGATCATTCCACAGTTCCTAAAATATGTTAGCTGATATATAGCTCTGGTATAACAACTTTGATTTTCCTTCATTTGAACACACAGGCAAAAAGAAGAGACTTCCATTATTTTCTCTTTCTCAGGCTGAGCTAAACACTACACAAAGTACCATGCATTTGTTATTCCATGTGGCTCCTAAAAACTCCACACCAATGTTTTCCTTATAAAGGTGAAACAGGTTTCCTCGCTTTCAATAACTTTAAATGATACTGACCTTCTAAAAGAAAATTCGTGTCCTCCCCAACATGGTTAGTAAATTGAGGTCTGACAGCTGGAATTGATCCAGACTGGAAACCACATTATACTGGGTGGCGGCAAGGTTGCACACTAGCTTTGCTCCTCTGGCAGTCAATAGCTTTAAACTCTCCAGCATTTCCTCTCCCACAGAACACAGCTGCAATATGCAGCACAAACTCAGTAATAATCATGCTTCTCTTTACTCCCTTCAGTGAAAACCTGGCCTTGGAACAATTTGTCCATACAGCTCTTTGGAATATCTCAACAAATGATCACACCAGATCATCACAAGAGATTGTAAGAGGTTTTTTGTAGGTGGCCATTTCCTGCGTTTCCCTTACAACACAGTCTGCTGCGTGCTAGAGCAAAGTGCTCAGAAAACCTCTAGTGCCTGCTGCAGAAGAATTAGGAAAAACGATTAGCAAAGCCAAGGATACACACATTCAGTCAACAGTCATAATCCAAAATGGAGAGACAGAACAAGCTTGCGTCTCTCGCTGCTCTGCAATGTGATCCCACACAGCTAAACCCAACCCAGATTGCACCAACACAAAGGATATGTGGTTCGTTCTTGCCTTGCCAGTATGAAGCGGGGCACACAGGCTCAGGCTTGTGCAGGCACACAACAGAAGACCAGAACACCAACTAACATAGTACCAATACTCTACAGACTTGGGTACTCCTCCCTACAGGTGTGCGGGGGGAAAAAACAAACCATCAAATTCCCGAACACAGGGAGCAGAAGATCACTGTAATGCCCCATGCCATTAAATCCAGCGAGGGGAGTCTGGCTCTTCCTCACTCCCTCCCATTAGGCTTAAGCTGTGTAGAAGTGCAGCTGATGTGAACTGTGCTGGATGCTGAAAACGTGCAGGACGGTGTTAGGAACAAAGAGCACATGGGGGATGTCTACACTGCATACCATGTACACATACCTCATCGAGATCAAGTACCAGGCACAGCCTAACTACAGAAACACAACGCTCCATTCAAGCAAATTTATCTTATTTCTCAGCTGCTTAGCTCCTGATGTCCTACGCTATTCATTTAAAGGGAGCTTCAGCATCTTTTCAGTACACTGCCAACTACAGTTATATATGCCCTTATATTACTTGTTCCTCCTGACATGCCTGTAGGCAAATGAGCCCCATGAGGGTGACAACATGAGCTGCATTAACCAGCCGCCCTAAATCATTACAACTCAACACAGTGCTGAGAGAGACATGGAAAAAGGGACAGTAAGAACGACTGACAAGCAGTAAACAAATGATGAATACTCAGAAATTGTCTGCATTTGCAGAGTCAGTTGTCACTTTCACACTATCACAGTGAAAGCTATATGCACTATGCAACTTCTTTTAAATAACCTTCCTTTTCCTACAAGGTTTACCATTTTACTGTTGAGGATTGCTGGAGACTGAAAGTCAGTGAGCAGGGTATGACTGAAAACATTAAAAGGCAATATGTCATCTAAGACCTGTGCAATTTGGTCCTATGTAAATTTCAAAAGAAGGGGGTTTCTGTTTGCACATCCAGGCGTAAGCTCTTTAGAAGAATGACTGCATCCTCTGCATGGCACTGCGCACCTCTTCAAATGCAAGGCAAGCCTGCAGTACATGGAAGTAGGCATTTCTGGGTTAGGTTTAACAGCATGGAGATCTCAATTAAAACAAGATCTTGTTATGTAGTAGCTCTAAAACACTATGTATGATATATTTATGTAACATATGAGACATCCAGTTTCAAGTAAGGTGAGAACCAGGAAAAGTTCTCATGGATTTTGTAGTGGTTGTAAATTCTTTCGCTACAAAGGAAATAGACTGACAAGATCCTATAAATCCAATCCTAAAAACCAATCCATCAGATTGGGTTTTTTGATCAGTTCCTATTACTTCTTAATGATACAACAGTTGACATCCAGCTGGGAGTGGAGGGAGGTATTAAGACAGGAAGAAGTGTGTGGGAGGAGAAAATGTGGGTAAGAAATGGAATGGTGAGAAATGCAGGAGAGAGGAACATTTGAAGGATGGAGTCAGTGGGAAGGGTGGGGAACTGGAGGAAGGTGCTGAAAGGCCACCGGGAAAGAAACACTGTTAGAGCACCCAGAACAGAGACAAAGACCACAAAGCAAAGGAGGGGACAGAACCAAGAGCACCACCAAAACAGGGAAAACAAAGAAAAACAAGAGTTGATAAGGTCTAGCGTTCAAAACGAGGGAAATGAGAGTAGGGAATCAGGAAAGACTGTAGGATAGCTGCCATGTAAGAGACAGCAACAGTGAGGAAAGAGCAGAGTATTTATTTTATCAGCTCCCTACCTGCCAATCTGTATTGCAGAGGAAGTACCCAGGATTTAGGTCTAGAAGTGATTTTTACTGAGCGATGTTATCCATGCTTTTTGTTTTGCTTGGATTTTTTTTTTGTTTGTTTTGAGGAAGAAAAGTTAGTCAGGAATAGGCAAAAGCAACATCTTAAATTCACACACATCAAAATAGCTCAGCCAGAGCCTGCAGAAGCCCATGCTGGCAACAGCCCCTTCCCAGTCTGCAGCACAAGCTCACACACCATCACACATCTGCCATGCCTACTTGCTTCCAGATAGGAGGCTTGGGGAGAGGAAGGTTAGTGAGGAAGAGGGGAGTTAGTGGGGAAGAGGATAGACGCTGCTGACAGCAGGATGGGGTCTCCTCTTGTCCAGACATTTTTGCTAATCCCCCACTGAGTCCAGACACCCTGCAGACAAGGGACAGGCAGGATCTGCTAGAAGCACTGAGGAATGCACCTCCAAGAGCTGGATTTCCCTGCCAAATCACTGAATCCTAATGGTTTGCTGGAACAAAGCCAGGGGGATTTCTTTGCTATTGCAAACAGGTTTTTGGGAAAACAAACCCAGCACTCCTCCTTCTCTGGGCCTCACCCCCTTGCTTTGCCAAGAAGTCTGCTATATTGAGATACGAGGTAGCCGTGCATGCTGGCTGCGCCATTTCTCCTTCATGCTTGGCCTCCCCTGGGAGTTGCTCCATTCTTACATATCTGCTGAGGAACAGCTTGTTCTTTTAGCTTTCCTCAGTTTCTTTTTTTAGTGATGCCTTTCTGCCACTTTGCACAGCAGAGGCCAGGTCCCCTTCTCATCATGCACCATGCAGCAGCTTTCTCCTGCTCCACTCCTAACATCTCCTTGGTTGTTTCCTGATGTTTTCTTCTACTTTTCCAGAAGCTCTCCAGATCACTATATAATTCTCATAAAAAGAACAGCTCTACTATGAAATCTTGTTAATGGCCCACAGGATGCAGGTTAATGGATACAGGGTTTTTAATTTTCTACACAGCAGAGGGAAACAAGGACAAAATGATGAAGAGCTTTGGAGCCAATGGAAGGAAAACCTGGATTAGGATACTTTGAAAGGGAAATGTCACCTCGCCTACTTGTTTCCTACTGTCATATTTCAGTGCCAGAAAAGAGAGTCTCCTACAGAAGAGAGGAAGGGGAGATGTACCAAGAGATAAAAATGACAGTAGAAACTCAGGAGTTATATTGCTTCTTTATTACACAACTCTACATATACATGTACATGCATACACCTATATATACACACGTGACACGTGTATCTCTATATACGTACCTGTATGTCCATCCTTACTATTTGGTACAAGGATTAATGTGCTAAACTCACAAAAAATATTTGGCATCCGAGTCTCATTAATTTTGAGGACAACTACACACCTATAACTCATTCTATAAACTACTAAAGACAAAACCCTTAAGACGTTTTCCTCCTGACATTTATTATCATGCCTATGCTATCACAGTATTCAGCATCCATCCTGAAAAACAAAACAAATTCGGGCAGTCGCCTTTCACATGACGTGACAGTACTCAGAATCTGTGCCTGCAGTGGGAGACTAACAAAATCCAAATGTGTTTAGAGAAAATCAAGGACAAGAGAACTTGAACTGGTAGTTCTTGATCATATATAGGAGTTAGTCAAGCTGCAGCTCTAATAGGAGTAGCTTCATATTACAGAGAGTGTTTCACTTTACAAAGATTTCACAAAATCACTTTGCAAGTCTTTCACACACAGTTTTGCGCAATATTTTTCAGGCGGAGGTAATGTTTATACCAAGACAGACACAAGCTCTCTCTGCCCATGCTTCAAGCCAACTGGAAGACATGTTAAATGTCAGACATTGCCCCAGGCTAATATGCCACGTCTCTTACTAGCTCAAACGGGACACTGCACTAACTGCATCCATATGATGCCTGGTCAGCTCAAAACACAGACAGGGTGAGATCATCTCTGCCTCTACAATACCCTTAGGCAACTCGGAGAGAGAGTTCTGCCTGCATGAACAATGCAGTTGCAGGGAGTATTACTCCATTGTTTCTCCATTAAGGCCTAACTTACCCCAAGTAATCGAACAAAATAGATCTTTAGACTATAACTTTAAAAAAAACCCAAAACATACATCCGTCTGGTAAACATTTGACCTGTAGTAAGTACTGAAGTTGGAGAAAAAAATACATACTCAGAACTCATCCAATTTGCTTGTTATAGCAGAAAGCGTGGCAAAAATTCCTCTTTGATACCATCTTACTGGAGCAAACTGAAAAATTATTTAGGGTCTATAAATCTTAATCATCACACTACAAAGCAGCGTTTGGTGTCTGCTCTCATTTTCTTTGTACAAGGTTCCAGTATGAGAGTAAAGAAGAGATCAGCTAAACTCTGCAGTGGTTTTCTTCCGGTCTAAATCCTCTGGGGAAAGCGGCATGAAATATTGCCGTTGGACTCAGCAGCAAGGAGCGTGCCTGCCCCTTCACGACACAGGGGCCCATCCACCGGGGCCCTGGGCAAAGCTCACAGTCACATTTCTCGCCAGCAGCAGTTCTCCTGCCATGGCTCTGCCATCCAGGTGACCACAGGGACTTGAGGTGGAAGAAGTGACAAGACACATTTATTTCTGACATTCCCAAGATCCACAGAATTGAAGAAGCAAATGCAGAATAATTACTTTGTGTAGGTAAGGATGAGGTTTTAGCCTACTTCCATATCCCCACTGTGATGGAGACATTTTATTCTTTAAGATTATATATTATTAACTAAGTTCTGCCATCTTTCTCCTAATATTATTTTCACTCAACAATGCAGCTGGCCAAATACTGCAAAAAAAACATTAGCTGAAAAAATTATTTGTCAGGAAACAGGGTTTCCTCTTCTCCACCTAATGCATTCCAGCAAGTTCCAGCTGCATTGCTTTCTCCCAGCTTTTAACTTGACAAAGCATGTGGTGAGCCTGGCAAGAACCTGAAGATGTCAAATGTTTACGATTATCAGCATTAACAGTTGTTATTGTTCTTATATCAATAGTTAAAGCTTGCCCTTAGTAAGAAGTGTTTTGCATTTGTGGGGGGTTTTTTGTTTGTTTTCCTGGACTACTAGAAATTTCTTTTGCACAATAATCCTCTTCACATAGCATCACGATATTTTCAGATTTTTGTGTTTAGCTTTGAATGCTAGATGCACACTGCCTGGTGAGGAAAAGCATACTACATTTAATATATATTACAGTTTTATTCTGAACTGAATTTAGTACAGTAATCATTTGTTGTTGTTCCTTTCCCAAGTTGCGTTGCTGTGGCTGCTGTCTTGTTTCTTGCTTGTTTTCCATCCATGATTTGCATTATCGGGTTGTTTTTCACCAGGCTTCTACTAACCCATGTTAAACTTTGCAGCCACCTAACTGCACTTTTTTTTTTTTTTTTTTTTTTTTTTTTTTTTTTGGTGGGGTGGTAGTGATGGAACTGGTGGGGTCCTGACATCTATCACCAATGGCATCTTGGAATCATTTGTTGTACCATCCACTTATTTACATTTATCCTGACCATATAGTAAAAGTTCTTATGTTGCTGCTTGCCTTCGAATCTGACCAAGTTTGTATATAAGGTACTCAAAAGGGACATTTTCAGAAACAAAATCATCAATGGTTAAACTGAGTGAGAGGTAAGTATGGGGAGTTTAATTCTATTGTTGTATACATGGGTGCAGTTTCAGAATGAATGCACTGAAGCCAATGGAGCTGTGTAAGCTCTGTCTAGACTGTGTAGCAGAAAAGATGATCATGGACCGGACTCCCTTGCACAGCCAGGCTGGGATTACAGAATTCTTGTTTGTAGGAATACAGAAGCCCTATTTGAGCTTCTTCAAAAGAAAGTCTCTTTACTGTTTTCAGGACTAAAAGCCTGACCTAAGAACCAATTGATGGATTGAAATCAACTCCAGCATGCTTTGCATTTGATTAAAACCAAGATCCCCTTCTTTGCTATAACTTCTCCGAATACTTAGAATCATAGAATGGTTTGGGTTGGAAGGGACCTTAAAGCTCACCTAGTTCCAACCCCCCCTGCCATGGCAGGGACACCTTCCACTAGACCAGGTTGCTCAAAGCCTCATCCAACCTGGCCTTAAACACTTCCAGGGAGGGGGCATCCACAACTTCCTTGGGCACCGCCCCGCATGGCATCCTTGTCTCTAAATTGGAAACATGTGGGTTCGATGGATGGACCACTTGGTGGATAAGGAACTGGCTGGACGGTTGCACTCAAAGAGTTGTGGTCAACAGCTCAAAGTCTGAGTGGAAACCGGTGACGAGTGGTGTCCCTCTGTTCTACTACATAAACTAGCTTTTAAGAGAACTTTCTCTGAACACAGATTGAATACACACCTGCAAGATATTTCTTTGGATTCGAGGTAAAGTACCCAGATAATGTTCTGAGAAGTATGATATACAATATCTTAATTCTTACTCAAACAGTTCCTGTTTATCTTCATCGAGGACTAACTCAAATATTAGCTTTTGTATTTGATAGGGGACTCTTTAAACAAACACTGATGACTGTATCATAAAAAAGCTGGCTCTCAGCCACATAAGTGGAGCACTGCCTACAAGTTAAGTATTACTATATTCAGGCTTTGCTTGTAGTGGTATTTTATTCTATGGCCTGCATTTTTTTTCAGTAGTGCATAAACATATCTAATAGAGTAGCTGACAGGGAGATTTCAATCACCTCCCAGCACACAACAAATGAGACACTTCTTATGCCAGCTCAGCTGCACACAGTACTCCTCTCCCTCTCAAGGACTCTGGTAAGAACTTTGGGTCTGAGACACCATTTTGTTACTCTATTATCATGCAGCGATGAAAGAAACAACACTTTAATTGTTTTCTATCCACAAGATAATGAATTACTCCTCTCTCTAAAATAGAGAGGCAGCAAAAGAAGGAACATGAATACTCATTTCCTTTTCATGTCAACAATTAAAACACTTGTCAAAAATTGTGACAAACAGTAAAAATCAATTTAAAACTTGGTAACAGGTTGACACTTCCAATATTGCAAACGCTCTCACCTAATACTCTCAACTAATCAGCCTTACTAAAGCTAAATGATTCCTTGAAATTAATGGTGCTTCCTGTGGACTACACTGCTTCTCAGCATGAATTAGACAAGCAAAAAATCCCAGTGCTTTACAAAGAGATTTTGAGGTAGATTTACAGTATCTACCAAGGAGTTTCTTCTGATTTAAAAAAAAAACAAACCAAAAAGAAACCTAACAAACAAAAAACCCAAAACACAAATCAACGAACAAAATAAAAGGTCACGCTTAAGAGAAAGCAATGAAAGTTTCCACAGGCATTTACCAACTTCCTTACCCTGCACCACACAAATGTTTAAACACATTCTTACTAGATCTTTCAACAGATAGTGAATACTTCTCCCCTTGAAGATGACTTCCATGTCTTCTCAAACCGGTATTTTACCTCAATATTTTCTGAAACCACAGGCGCAGGCTAAAAACACCAGATTTTGCCACTGGAACGTGTCACCCAAATGCAGCAGAGCTTTCAGAACTCAGCTTACAAGCTCTTCTTCCCAGGACTCAGCCTTCCGCTGCTCACATCCTGGAGTAAAACGCTGAAAGGAGTTATATTGCTCGCATTGTCCATAAATTCCAACAGCTCTGTATCTCATTTATAAACTAAAGTATATTTCCATAAAACTTCAGAAAAAAATACCAAACTTCAGCCCATCCCTGAGGAAATATCCCCTTTCATCCCAGTCTCTCTCATAATCAATTCCCTGCACAAGGGCGCTCTGAACCATGACTGTGGCTCTCAGACACTACTACAATAAAGAGTAAATCTCGGAAACAACAGGTTTCCCCCCGAGAGGCTTGCATCCAGGCACTTGCCTCACAGCGATAAGCGAGCATCCAAACAATCAGAGGCGCAGATGGCATTGCTCTCAGAACAGTTCCTGTGTTCCCAAGTCTCACGAGAGGTGAAGGAAAAGATTTCCCTCTCAAGGGCCGCTGCTACACATGCACACTCTCCTGTGCCCTGGCTCTCCCCAGCCCTTGCTGCTCAGCCTGCCCTGCTCTCCAAACAACTCAAACAAGAAAACACCAGAACTGGGAACAGCACAGCTCACTTGTGCACTGTTTGCCATAGAATTAGTGTGCTTTCTAACCAGCCCCCAGGTTGTACCTGAACACTACATCTACAGAGGGAGCATTGCTGAAACAGGTCAGAGCTGATGAGGGTCACCTCTTAAGAAAAAGCAGCACTATTTCAGAAAAACTGGTGCTAGCTTAGAGCCTAATGTAGTGAGAAAGAAAGGATGAGTACTGTCTTTTCCTTAGTCAGGCAAGTATCCATTAGAAAGCTGTTTCCAAAGGTTTAGAATAGACTGTAATACCTGCCAGGTGAAATAACGCTCTGAGCATCTTCAGCAGATCTTGTTCCACAAGCAGGTAAATAAGCTTCCCACAGCTGACGCAGCATGACACCCAGCTTTTGGCTCCCATCTAGTAGAATCACCCCGGAAGCAAGATTTATTTTGCTTAAGGGTAAAGAAGGTCTGTTCCCACAGGAGAGCTTTGCTTCCTGCTTTGGGAAAACTAAATAGGTTGATTATGTCTGCTACAGGCTCATAAATCCATGTCGGCTGCTGCCTCAGGGAGAGCCATTGCTCCTCTGGGTGATTTTCTTCCCCACTTAGAGAAGATGAACAGCTGGTTACGTATATCACAGCTCCAGCAAAACACTTACCCATAGCCTTATGTCACTGAAGGAGCAGGTTTCTGTCATTGAGACCACACGAAAGCAGGAGGCAAAGCAGAAGCAGCTTCTTTTCTTTTGCAACAGCTTTTTCAGGTCAGAAGACAAAATGGTAGTCAGAGCAGGCTTTGGTAGTTATCTTCCCAAAAGGAGCTAGAAGCAACCCTAAGAAGCCAAATTTTAAACCTGCTTATGAACATCAAAGTCATGATAATTTGCATGCACAAAAAATAAATTTATATACTAAAAAACCTGCAGAAGCCTAGATGAAATAGACCCTGCACTGAAGATGGAGGGCTGCTGCAGACAGAGACGGTGCCTCACAACAGATGAGCTTCCCATGTGGTTACACGTGGCTCCAGCACCAGGGCCACGTCATGCAGCCAGCACTGTTGCTCAGGATGAACCGCACCGACAGCTATGGTGCTGTGAACTTTAGGCTACTCATGGCATGGCACAAACCCACCCCAGTTCAGCCGCAGGGGCAGCCTGTGTACTGTCTGCAGGCAGGCAGCAGCAACCAGGGCAGTATGGTAAGTTGCTAGCTGTGTTCTGTCATCTGGATCCCACATCGCTTAATGAAGCTTCTGACTCCAAGGTTTTGTCTCCAGGGTCAGCTTGAGCTTTAGGGAACCTGGGCTCAGCCCTCAGAATACAGGCAAAAAAATCATCATGAGGAGGTTTAGTAAAACTAGGTCATTACAAAGCTCCAGAAACTACACAGCTCTGAAGTTTTCTCCAACAAAACATATAGCTCCACTGATACCAAAAGAGATACATCAGCTCATACCCACTGAAAATCGAGTGCAAAATAAATTAAGGTAACATTGGCATTTAATAACTCAGTGCTTATAAGAATCTTCTAAGACAGGCGGTTTTTCACGCATATGGCAAGTCTGCAAGGAATATAAAGTTCCTTTATGCTGTGCAGAAGTATTATCACACGAGTGCTCAACAGTCTGTTTTCCCTTTCATAGCTGGACATGTCAAACAGACCACAACCAGCAGATAAGAAATGCCTACAAAATCAAAGCGCAGATTAGAGAGGCAGCAACAGCAGCTGAGAGAACCATCTAACCACAGCCGCAAGACAGATCAAGGGAGCTGAGAAATGCTAAGTGCAGCTTCAAACTTTACATGACATTCAATCTATTACATAAATAAACAGGGCATTACAAGGCTGTGAAAACGCCAATTTTCTTTCCTGCTTGTTAGCCGTGGACTGGGTGACATTAGTTGTGGCTAGTGCTGCCGCTCATGATGCTGAAAGGCATGAATGTAGGCAAAAATAAATTAGCCTCTTCCCTCAGCTTAGAGGGAAATTTTCATGTATCAGTGTTTGTGAGGATGTATACATCTGTTTTTCAGCAAACTGTCACAGCAATATTAAAACCTAGACCTATTAATATGGGAGTGCTCTGCATTTCAAATGCATGCCTGACATGTAAATCTCCCTCCAATATATGCATCCCTAGAACTGAAACAAGTACAACTACAGCAGAGTTTGCATATCCAGGAATGAATTTATGTCATGCAGTGTCAATGTAAGGAATGCAATAAACAATGCATGGACAAGGCCTGCAGTATTTTCCAGTGCTTTAGAGTTACCAGTCAGCTCTCATCAGGGACACTGCCCAAACACTTTGTGTAAATGAAGCTATGCAATATGGAAGTGGCCCCTAGTAGAGACCCAGAAAAGGTCACGAGATCATAAATTTCCCCAAATCAGACAACATGGGACTCTGATCAGGTAGCCCCCGCCCACACTGGTGAGCACCTGAAGTGGCAGGATCTTCCACTGGGTGCAGATCAGCGTTTATGGGTACTCTGCGGGCTTCAAGGCAAGCAAAAACACTACATCTATGCAAAAACTAAAGCCAAGCATCTGCTCTCTGGGATCATATGGGCAGATGAAAGCAGTACCAGCTAGGGGAACTGAATTCACTTTATTAAAGTACTGCTTGTTAAACCAATTGATTCGTGTTTGCAAGTGAGGAGAATTAGCTTATTAGGCACGAGGTAGTTTGGTTTAATTTTCCTGAATTTCCAGGTGGGAACTCCAACCAGCATTTAACTAGTAATCCCTCTCAATTTGAGCTGGGTCTATGCAGCTGCATGCCAGCCAAATTCTGGCAGAGGCTTATCACATCTATAACAACAAGAATATTGCCTGACAGCCAATGCCCTGTAACACCAACTAATACTGAAGAATCTTATAACAGCCGTTGAGATTTCTTAGCTGCTCCACAGAAGGCAGGGCACAGAACCTAGCTACTTTATCTTTGCTTCTAGTTAGAGATAAGAGTACCCTGAACACACATGGCAGAAATCAGACTATGCAAGTTCCAATTTTACTGTCAAAATGGATATGTAAATTAAAAAAACCCCTTAAAAATGATCTTCCTTTTCTTCACCATTGTAGTCCTTCAATCTATAATAATCCTACCATCTGAAATTCACCATTTCCAAAACACATCTTCTTGCTACTAAAAATGAAAATAACAAGCAACTAAAAGTGAAAATAACAAGCAAATGCAACTGTGTCTCTGTTATCAAAACAGAAACAGAATCTAAGAGTAAACAAATAACATTTACATGTCATTTGTCCTTCCCTGCAAAAAAAGTGGTATGATACACTGAGGTCCATAATGCTCCTCATAGCACAGCTCCTTTTTTTATGGCTTGAAACACTGCGCTTTCAAGGACTGTATTTTTCCCCACTCACAATAAGCCAAATAAAATGGGTTGGAACAAAATTGCCAAATGTAACAAAAACTTGCAGAGCCATTGTTGCAGGTTCAAACATCCACTCCATTTCCTGCTCCATCTCAATGCCGCTGAAGACACTTTATGCTGCAGTGATGAAACTACTACAATGCACACACGGTACAAGAGCTAAGAAAAACATCCAGGGTGTTATTAAGCGTCAGTAGAAAATCTTGCAGCACTTAAAGTATCCAGTTATTTTTACCTGGGGTTCTGGTGATTAACAAGCTGTGAATGTCAGATCTATCCAACTCACCCTGAAAGTACAGGAGAGGGAACCAAGGAACAGGTCCTTAGTACCACTTACTGAAACAATACAAAAGTAAGAATTATTATTATTGCTTGTTCCACCATTGCACTTCATCTGAAAATCTGCCCTGTGATAGCACAAAGGTGAGTCAAGTGCCTCAGGAGATAAAACAACTAGCATTACTCTCCAGCTTAGCTTACTTTATACCTCGCAAAATGAAACTATTAGAAATCAACATTCTTTGTATCCCTCACATACACAGATTCTTTTAATTCACAGCTCTGCCTTCTCCCCCCTACCCATGAAAGAGTCGGAGGGCTCTGAATATCAATTAAGACAAGAATATGGTGCAATATGCTTAACAAGCCTCACTACAGACTATCAATGGACCACATGCCTGCACAGCAAAGCATCGGGCCAAAGCGGGGGGCAGCATCTGCTTCAGGAAAAAGCGTGTAGCTGGGAATTACCTTTCAATGGGAAATATTTAACCAGATGGGAATGTTATTTATACATGATGCTTCCCATTAGCAGCGACTAACGTTCATGGTATGAAATCTCTTCCTAGCACTAGAGTTATGCTACGTTTTCAATAATTAGTAGCACTATTCTTTTTTTCCTTCCCCAGCCCATACTTTCAAGGCGTCTGTGCAAGAATCGCTGAACTATTATGGTCTGGTGACCAGCTTAGCACAAAGCAAGGTGGCAGGCAGCAGATAAGCAAAGGAAGAGGGGCAGTCGAGGGGACTGGAATTCGTCACCGTGTTATGATTCACCACTAATTTATGTGGGACACTGCGTAGCACAGGCAAGGACGCACTGAAGTTCACCCTCTGCGTTTTCTTTTCTGATTATAGGTGGGGCTCAGTTCACAGGATTTCCCCTTCCTCTACCGTTACAGATCTTCAAGGTCGCTTACCCGACAGGGACTAGGGGTTGGAAATGCTTTGAGAAAACCCAAGTTTCACCTCAGCTAAGGGCAGGTCGGTGCTCTGCCCGCAGGCTGCTAATGCCTCAAGACACTCATATTTTGGACCTGCAAAATTTAGCAGGAGTCCCTGTATGCTTATGTAACGGTTATACATTCCTTCCACAGGTCTTGTACTTAAAGTTACAGTACGTCCAGTACCTGCATCTTTTCTAAGAATAATATTTATTGTGCATCCAGTAGCACCAAGTCCCGGTGCAACCATTTTGCAGGCAAGGAGCGGAGAACCGCACCCCCCCCCGCGGCGCCGTCCAAGCCAGCCATGGCGGACGGGACACGGCTGTTCCCGGGCTGCTCTTCCACAGAGGAAACCGGGCTCTGACTGGGAAAAAGCCTCCACCCTCCGCATCACCCACCGAGGAGCGCCCCGGAGCC
>NW_010340989.1:0-3732 GCF_000700745.2 Antrostomus carolinensis
GGGGGCTGTTAAAAACTTATTAGTGATCTGTGATTTGTCAACTGTCAGCCAGCTTCTGTAATCAGATGTCAGAGGGCCATATAAATACGAGCACGACTGATTATTTTTTTTTCCAAGGCAATATATTACGAGTTCTAGAATTGCCTGAATTCAGCTCGCTCCATCTGGGTCCTTTAGAAATTTGGAAATAATTTGAGGGTTATGATGGGATGGAATTAGACAAAGCGCTTATTTACAGATAGAGTTTTTTTTTTGTCCTCCATCTGCCCCCTTATTAATTCGGGGAGGCAGCTCTCAGCTGTGCTGACGGCCAGTCACAGCCGTAGGATGCTTTGCGTCTTCACCATCCCTGGCCACGCTGGGAGGGTCGGTGTAGCTGGGTCCTTTAGGACAGGTCCACATGTCTAAAGCCACCACTAACCACAGTAATGATTGTCATTGAGCTTACAGAGCCTGGTGAGGGGACAAAGGACAGGTTGTCCACCTCCAGCTGTGTCCAGGGCCTTCAGCAGGGTGTGCAGTGCCCATCACAACCCAAAGCCAGCCATGGGGACATTGTGGCCAAGATCCCTGGGACAGGACTTTGGGTGATGCAAGGTGACACTGGATTTTTGGTGGGTTTGGTGGCAACAACTGTTGTCCTTTGTGATGCCCTGCTCCTGGGGTACTGGCCTTATCCTGTAGCAAAGCTAGAAGGTATTAGTAGGAAATTTTTCATGCAGAGGGTGGTGAGACAGTGTCCCAGGTTGGCCAGAGAAGCTGTGGCTGCTCCTCCCTGGAAGTGTTCTCGGCCAGGTTGGATGAGGCTTTGAGCAACCTGGTCTAGTGGAAGGTGTCCCTGCTGCTGGCAGGGGGGTTGGAACTGGATGAGCTTTAAGGTCCCTTCCCACCCAAACCAGTCTGGGATTCTCTCAGGATCATTAACTGAATTATTAGGATTTCAGATGCCGGGGAATTCTGACCCCAGTGTCACCCTGATGGCACCAATAACCTCCTCTGTGTTCGGTGGTTGTTGAGCGAGCACGTGGGGAGCTCCGGTCCCTGTCAGCTGTGTCTCAGTGTTTGCACAACCCTGTTTCTCGTTAGTGTTTCCTGGAAATGGGGGATTGAGTCTAAACCTGCCATAGCCAGAGAGAGAGGAAAATAAAAGCTTAAATAGCAGCCTTGCTGCTTGGCTGAGGGTGGGATAATTGCAGCCACTTTTTCAGCTCGGCTTGGGCTCTAAAGCCCAGAGTTCTACCTCATTAGAAATAACAACTTGTAATTAATAACTTATGATATGATGAATACATGCGTTTCTCTCCAGTGACAGTACTTGCTTCAGATAGAGCGAATGCTGAAAGGAGAAGGCATGAGTATTTAAAATTAAAAAAATAAATAAATAAATATACTTTAATCTCAAACTTAAGGAGAGAAATACATTGGGTTAACCCGAGCTCATCCTCCAGAGCTGCTCTGCTGCACGTTATTTAAGGAAGTTAATGGAAAATTTTCCTAGTTATCCATGGCTGGGATTCTCCTGTGCCATGGACTGTGGCATTGCATGGAGGTGCTGGAGCGTGTCCAGAGAAGGCAACGGAGCTGGGGAAGGGTCTGGAGCACAAGTGTGCTGAGTTCCCTTGTGGCTGAGGGAACTGGGGGTGTTGAGCCTGGAGAAAAGGAGGCTGAGGGGAGACCTTGTGCCTCTGTGCAAGTCCCTTGGAGGAGGGTGGAGAGAGGTGGGGGTGGGTCTGCTCAACCAAGGAACAAGGGACAGGCCAAGAGGAAATGGGCTCCAGTTGTGTCCAGGGCAGTTGAGATGGGATGTGAGGAAGAATTTCTTTGCTGCAAGGGTTCTGAGGCATTGGAAGGGGTTGCCCAGGGCAGTGGTGGAGTCCCCATCCCTGGAGGGATTGAAGAGTCGTGTAGACACAGTGCTGAGGGACATGGGTTAGTCATAGGGGACTTGTCAGTGTTGGGTTCATGGTTGGACTCCCATGATCTTGAAGGACGTTTCCAATCCAGGCAGTGCTGGGATGCTGTGCTGGACTCTACAGAGGGATGCCAGATCGCTACGAGTGGGTGTAAACGACTGAATTTAATCATTAGTAAAATGTCTAATAATGTCTAATACTAAAACTCTCTCTAACACCATTTCAGCCTCTGTCTCTGAGGAGCTGAGTCCCAAAACTTTCCCTTCCCTTAAGCTCATTATTCATAATACTTTGAAAACAGAGTCAGCTCCTGGTGTCTGCAGAAGGAATATGATTCCTGAAAACAGCAGGAGATAATCTGGGTAGGGGTAGTCCTGGATATGCAGGAATGAGATTTGTGGAAGTACAGGGTATTTGGATAAAACAGCATTGCTTGTCCTCAGAGAGCCATGCTTCTTGGGTGGAAATCTCTTCCCTTGGACATGGTGAACGATGTTTCTGGTAAACAGGGTTTCTGGTAAACATGATCTGGTGAACATGGTGAACAATGTTTTTGCAGCCTCTGGTTTTATAGAACCACAGAATCGTAGCGGTCGAAAAAGACCTTGAAGATCATCAAGTCCAACCATAAACCCAACACTGCCAATTCCATCTCTAACCCATGTCCCTCAGCACTTCGTCTACCCATCTGTTAAATCCCACCAGGGAAGGTGACTCCACCACCTCCCTGGGCAGCCTGTTCCAATGCCTGACTGCCCTTTGGGTGAAGAAGTGTTTCCTCAGATCCAATCTAAACCTCCCCTGGTGCAATGTGAGGCAATTTCCTCTTGTTCTATCCCTTGTTACCTGGGAGAAGAGATGAACTCCCACTTCTTTATTTATCCCAATATTATTTTGAAATAACAGAGAAGGTTTTTATTGGATCTTTGCTTTGGGTTTCATGCTGGAGTGAACCTCTTCTCCAGTGTGTTGCCATCACCGACCGTTCCCAGCTCTGGAATTCGTGCTGGAATTGTGCATTAGGAGCGGTGAACAAAAGGCATTGAAAACTTTGACTTTGACAAATGGATGGCTTTTTAATTCTATGTGCTACCAAACAAGAGTTTAAAATTTCTACTGTGAATGAATATCAATAATATAGACAACTTGGTAAAATTTTAACAGCCCCATTACCGTGATGAAGGCACCGAAGGATCTGCTGGCTGCCTACCCTGCTGATGAATAACTGATAATAAGGGGCAAAAAAAAACCCCTCACAAAAAGCTGAAAAGCCTTTCATGGCAACAGGAGAGGAAAACTTATCACCTGATGTGAATGGTCTGACCTGTTAGAGTGGAGGGGAGGAAAAGCTGGGGAATGCAGAGGAGCTGGAAGAAAACCTGAGGATTGATTTCTTGTCCAAGGGTTTATCAGAGCACGTTGACACCTCTTAGCATCCTCTGCTCAGCCTGACAGGTATTCCTGTGTTAGTTGCTGCTGTTCATCCTCAGAGGCTGTTAAATAATTTGCACCCTCAGGTTTGTTAGTAGATAAGATTGATTTTAAAGAAAAATAGTACACCTGAAAATATTTCTCTCTCCGGTGAGGTTCCAGAGGGTTACATCAGTGGAACAAAATGTGCATCTGATTTTCCTGAGATGCAGCTAATCCATTTTGCAATAGGAAGCAGGTATAAAATTCCTCCTTTGAAAGCCCACTGGCAGCAGCAGGTGTAGGAGATGGCAGGATCAAAGAATCACAGAGTCACAGCATGGTGGGGCTGGAAGGGACCTCAGGAGATCATCCAGTCCAACCCCCCTGCCAAAGCAGGTTCCCTACA
>NW_010340989.1:3920-20804 GCF_000700745.2 Antrostomus carolinensis
CACTGAGAAGAGTCTGACCCCATCCTCTTGACACCCACCCTTTAGATATTGATAAACATTGATCAGATCCTCTCTCAGGCTGCTCTTCTACAGGCTGAACAGTCCCAGCTCTCCCAGTCTTTCCCCATCAGAAAGATGCTCCAAGCCCCTTCCTCATCCTTGTAGGATGGTAGGATGATATACAGCCTGTGCAGGCAGTGGTGGAGTCCCCATCCCTGGAGGTGTTCGAAAGATGTGTAGAGACATGGCACTTCAGGACATGGTTTAGTGGCCATGGTGGTGTTGGGTTGATGATCTTGGAGGTCTTTTCCAACCTTAATGATTCAGTGATTCTCTGTTAGATCAGGAGGCAGAAATCCCTGTGGAGCAGGGCAGTAGCAGCCATGGGATTTCTTGCAGATGTGGGTGGGGATGCAGGTGCTGGCTGGTCCTGTGCACTGGTCACCACCTTCCTCGAGCCCTGGCAGCATTGCTGACCCACATGTTCCCGCCATGCCCCTTGTTACAGCCCCCATGGCATTTTGATAGCACACCTTTTGCAATAGTACTTGCAGTGTTCCCACGTGTCCTAGTTTTAGCTGGGATAGGACTAACTTTCTTAGCAGCTAGAAAAGCTCTGGGTTTGGATTCAGTGTGGGGTTTGGGATGAGAAGAATGTTGGTAACATGCTGATGTTTTTAGTTGTTGCTGGGAAATCAAGGACTTTCCAACTTCCCATGTTTTGCTGGTCTGCAGGTGCAGAAGAAGCTTAGGTGGAGCATAATAAGATTAACAGGCCCAGACTGGCATTTGGAGATGCTGAAGGGATATTCCATATCATATCACATCATGTTCAGTATATTAATGAGGGTTGGCCAGAAAGCTGACTCACCCTGTCTTCCAGGCTTGGGGTTTGGGGAATTTCTCTCCTCTGGGATCACTCACCAGTAACAGGCTGGGCATTGGTCGGCGGGTGGTGACCAATTGCACTGGGCATCACTCATTTGTATATTCCATTATTACTATTATTATCATTACAATTTTCTTTCCATTTCAAGTTGTTTTTAGCTCAACCCATCAGTTTTATCACTTTGACCCTTCTGATTCTCTCCTCCATTTCCCGGCTGGGGAGGGTGAGCGAGCGGCTGCGTGGTGTTTAGCTGCCGGCCCGGGTGAAACCACAACACCACGGGAGCCCGTTGGTGACGCTGAAGGTGCAGCTCCTCTGAGCAAAGCCTGCCCTGCAGCGAGGTCGATGATTCCCAACTTTTCTTATGCAGAGAGATTTACATTTTAAGCAATTTGTTATCTAAAGCGTAGGTCAGTGGAGTTAACCAGCCATCTGCTTCACACACACCCATAGACCCCATTCCAAACATGGCTCTCCCCATTTGCATGCATGATTAGATGTGTTCGTTTGCTAATGAGGTCTCCCTCAGAAGTCAGGTCTGAAGGAGCAGAGGGTGAAAGGTCCGGGCTGTCGCGGTGAAGGTGCAGCTAATGAACAGCTGTGGAGTGAAGGACACAGATGGAAGAAGTACTCACTCTAATTACCATTTTTCAAAAAAAATTGCAGGTTTTTTTTCCCTAAACCCATGAAATAAGTGATTGCTTCCAATTCACTTGGAAAACAGAACTGAAAAACCTAGTGACCGGGTGAAAATACACCGTAAATATCAAGTTCTGTCCTACCTGAGGCTGGGGGAAGGGGGCAGGATAGCTGGGTCTCTGGGTGTGCTCCCGCCGGCGTGGGAGCTCAGGTGAGGAGGTGCTCAGGTGAGGAGGCGCTCAGGTGAGGAGGTGCTCAGGTGAGGAGACACTCAGGTGAGGAGGTGCTCAGGTGAGGAGGTGCTCAGTGCAAATAAAACCTGAACTCAAGGGTTTTTCCTAAGAAATAAAGCAGAAAACTGGGAAGTTTATGTTTTGTGATATACTGGGGTGTATTAGCAGTAGAAATTGCTGTGCAAAGCTATGACTTCCGTTCCGTTAGGGGTAACATAAATTATTATTTATATGCAATATTATTTATTATTAATTATTTTTCTAGCTGTATGTCACCAGGCGAGGATCCATCCCCTGCTCCCCCTCACTGCAGCCCCGCTGTCGTTTTTCTTGTGCCTTCCAAACTTCCCTTGTGTTTTCTCCTGGCTGAACAGCTTTCTGGCCAGCCAAGCAGAGGATGTGTCTGTAGATGTAGATTTGGCTTCCTGAAAACCAAATGTCATCTTTCCAATTTGCTATAGTAGGATAAAAAGACAGGGTAATTCTATTTATGGATTGCTACAGATACCATTTAAAAAAAAATAAATAAAAAGAAGCAACAACATTTCTTCTAGAAGCTTCCATTAATCCATGGCCATAGTTTTGCTCTGATTTTTGAGGTCAGATGGGTCACTGGGATGGCCAAGTCTGGGTGCTCAGGAGGAGGGAGGTGGTGGAGGAAGAGGAAGGGTGATGTTGTGCCTCTTAGTCATCTTTCTTCTTCCCTGGTGATTTTTTTTGAGCTTGGATCTCAGCCCGGCAGCGATGGATCTGTGAGCAGATTGTTGGTGAAGCCCTCAAAGAGGAGTAAATGTATTTCATAGGACAGAGCTGGTGCTCGCTGGTGGGTTGGAACACGTGAACATGGGCTTGGTTTGTGTGTAAAGCACAGGGTCTGGGTCAATATGGTGAAAATAGGGTATATTTTCCTTACTTTAGGGGATCCTGACAAGATCCTTAAGATCTTGATGAGTCCAACTTCCCATTACAATCAGCAGCTCTTGCTAATTTAACAGCAGGGTTATCAGTTAGCCCTGTATTTCCTTTTGTCAGCAGCAGCTTCAGAAGCATCCAGGAGAGTAGATGTGAATTATTCACGTACATCTTATGTGAATTATTCACATCTCTTGAGAGATGAGAGGGGATCTCATGGTAGTCTAGAACTTCCTCTCAAGGGGCAGAGGAGGGGCAGGCGCTGATCTCTTCTCTCTGGCCACCAACGAATGCCAGGAGCAGAGGAAATGGCAGGAAGATGTGTCAGGGGAGGGTGAGGTTGGCCATGAGGAAAAGGTTCTTGAGGCAGAGGGTGGTGGAGCACTGGAACAGGCTCCCCAGGGAGGTGCTCATGGCACCAAGCCTGACAAGATTCCAGCAGCATTTGGCCAAGGCCCTCAGGGACATGGTGTGAATGTTGGGCTTGTCCTGTGCAGGGACACGAGTTGGACTCCATGGTCCTTGTGGGTCCCTTCCAGCTCATCACATTCCATGATTTGATGATTCTGTTGTTGTCTCCTTTCACCTTGAGGTTGGCCATTGAATGGTCATGCTCTGTGTATGTAAATGGTAGGTACACCAATGCCTTTGCTTTTATACATTTAAAAACATAAAACATGTCTCATTGCTGGGTTTATGCTTGGACTCGATCATCTTAAAGGTCTTTTCCAACCCAAACGATTCTATGATTGTATGAAATGTTCAAAAAAACACCCCAAATTTTATGTGCATCCACAATTGTGGTGAAAGTTTTTCTCCCTTGCTTGTTGCAGGGATGACGTGCCAAGCCAGGACATCCTACACCGAGGACGAGGTGCTCTGGGGTCACCGCTTCTTCCCTGTTATCTCCTTGGAAGAGGGGTTCTTTAAAGTCGATTATTCCCAGTTCCACGCGACGTTTGAGGTCCCCACCCCACCGTACAGCGTGAAGGAGCAGGAGGAGATGCTGCTCATGTCCTCTCCCTTGATAGCACCTGCTGTGAGCAACAGCAAGGAGAGGAATAACTCGGTGGAGTGCCTGGATGGTCTCGATGAAGTTGGCACTAAACTCCCTTCAAAACTGCAGAAAATAACTGGGAGGGAGGACTTCCCCAAAAAACTCCTCAGGATGAGTTCCACCACCTCTGAGAAGGCCTACAGCATAGGGGACTTACCCATGAAACTCCAGCGGATCAGCTCGGTCCCCGGCAATTCAGAGGAGAAACTGGTATCCAAGACCACAAAGATGATGTCGGATCCCATCAGCCAGTCGGTGGCTGACCTTCCTCCCAAGCTGCAGAAGCTTTCGGGGGGTGGTGGCAGGATGGAAGGGAACCTTCCACCTAAACTGAGAAAAATGAATTCCGATCGGTTTACATAACCCGGTGGGATTTGCAGTCATCCCTCCAGAGCTCGGACCTGCTGCCGGCCAGGGCAGCGTGGGTGGGAGAGCCACCACCAGCCCTCCCTGTGCTCAACCCCCGCGGTCCCCGAGGCGGCGGGAGGCAGGAGCATCCCCTCCCTCGGTAGCGCCGGGAGCCCGGCCGGCGGGACCATCGGCCCAGCTGATGGTTGTTGGCATGTAGTATCACGACACGCATGCAATAATCGTGTGCAATCTCTGCATATAAGGTTTTTCTTTCTGGCATGACTCCTCCTCTGTTCATATTGTATATTCTGGAAACAAAACTAAAGAGATGGAGAGGGGCGTTGCTGTCCCCTGTGTTTCTGAAAGAGTTAAGTAGCAGGTCACACCTGCGAGTGGGTGGCTTTCAGGGTAAGTTCTAATCTAACTTGAAAACATTGCATTTTATTTTTTTCTGCTGTGGATCGTGATGTTTTCTTCAACAAAGTAGTTACAGTGCATGTCTTTTTTTTTTTTTTCTTTATTTTTCTTCTTTTTTTTTCTTAAAAGAAGGTACATCAGTTAATTCCTCACACCAAATCTGCTAGCCTTAAATTAACTGCTGGGTTCTATTTTGCTTTAACATCTTCTCGGGGGTTTCTTTTCCTGTGTCTAGGCTACTGGACAAAAATAAATTACTCTGTATTTATTTATAAGGTATTGATTAGAGCAGAAACTTGTGTTAATGAGCCTAGGCAAAACAAGAAATAAATGAATAGAATTCATACTTTTAGATACAATTAGTAAAAAATTTTTTTAAAAAACTTTGTGATTTATAAGACACGTGCAAGAAAACTGTTTTAAAGCAGCAGGAGGTGCTTGATTTCTCCTGTTGGTAGAATAGCTGAACATGAGAACAGCTGAATGTCTCCATGAAGCCACACCGGCGTTTCTCCCCGATGAACTGCACCCCAAAGGCAGAGTCACCATTCCGTGCAGCTCCCCAGTGCCCAGATTTTGCTCCCTCTTGCTTTGGTGGCCCAGGTGGGCCAGTGACCACGCAGGTGATGGTTGCCAGAGCCACTGCCGGTGGCATCGCTCCTTACGGCTTTCTCTGTGGTGAAAAATAATATTTAAACACGTTCTCCACTGAAGTTGACCCTGTGGGTTTCAAAATGAGTAATACTTGGTATAAATGTTTGGGTTGATGTCCTTCTGGTTGGGTTGCTTTGCCATCTCGTTTTGCTCCGGTGTGGTTGAGCCCAGGAGGGTTGTGTGGGTGTCCCCATCATTGTGTGGGTGTCCCCATCATTGTGTGATGCTGGAGCACCCTGTGCCACCCAGGACCCTCCCCAAAAAGCTGGAGGTGGGTGTTGTGTGGGCTGTGCTTGGGGGTCAGGTCACCATGGCTTCCTGAGGGCTCCTTCTCAGAGGAGGACTGGATGAGGTGGAGCGACGGATGGCACCATCAGAGCACCGGGTACAAAAGCCACCAGGAAAAGGGCTCAGCGTGACATCGGCCGTTGTAAAACCCTTCAGACCACAGCTGATGCTCTCAGAGATGGACACAACGTGGGTCCAGAGCTGCACATGTAGCTGTGGTCATGGACGGGCACTTCTGGACCATCCTACGTGAACGTTGAAGCTACACAACTAACACCAACAGAGCTGATGGGCTCTGAGGAACACGTCATTGTTAGAACTGGAGTCAGAACTCAGCAGCTCAGCTCTGCTGGGGGTTGGCTCAGAGCTTCCCCTGGACGTTGTGGTGTATGACCCGTTCCTTGGACACCCACTGTACTGACTTCCCAAGTTTCTGACCATCATTCATCGTGATTTTGGGGTGGCACTGCATGCTTTTTACACCTTTGGCTAGACTTCAGTCCTCTGCACGTCGTTGTTGAAGGGAAGGGCGTGCGTTGCTCCCTGCCTGCTGGTCCCGAGCTCCACACCCGTGGTCAGCAGATTGCTGATGTGGCAAGGTCAAACCTGGACTTCTTTTCCCTCCACTTTGCTAACACTTCCTCAGGTTGTCTTGTAAACTACTACTGGTTTTTGTACTGCATGTAACTCTCCTACCAGTCCTTGACTGACAGCAAAAATAGCCATGGACCATTGCCAGGTGTCACCAGGAGAAACACCACCCAGTCCAAACCAGAGAGCCAAGAATGTTAATTAATGGGCATGGTGAACCCTCAACGAGCAGCACAGCTGAGCCATGATGAGTCCTGCCAGCAGCTCTGGTTTGAAAGAAGGATCTCCAGCAGCTTCACCTCTCCTCAAAACCTCCTGTGGTTTATTCAGGGTGGCTGGGTGACCGTCACCTCCTTCTTAGGATGTTGCCAGAGCGTGACCCAACCAACCCACTGCCATTGGGTGACATGGCTGTGGTGCTGGTGTCCCCAGTTCAGTGACTCTGGTACAAAAGCATGGTTGCAAGGTGGGGGTCTCCTCCCTGGGACATTGGGGTCCCAGGTCCCCCACCATCAGTTTGGGGGATGGCTCATGGTTCAGTATGGGAAGTAAATGTGCCATCTCCCCAGACTAAGAGCAACGGTGTTTGAGCTGGGGCCACCAGCACCATCCATCCCAAAAACCCTGGGGAAGGGGCTTTTTCCTTTGGGAAACCTTGGGTTGGGTGTGTGTCCAGGACTGACTCACGCAGGAGCAGGGTGGGTGTGTGTTCTACAAACTGAGCTTCAAAGAGGCGAGAGGGAGAAGTGTCACAGCTGTAAAATCCACCGGCGGGCTGAGGGGCTGCAGCTCACTCAGCAGCTGGGTTAAAAAAATAACCTGAAATTCTGTGAAACACTGGGAAATATCCTCACGTTTATTAAATCAATGCCATAGAGAAGATTCAGTTATGATTCACTGAAAGCAAATATTCAGTTGTGATTAAATATTAAGTGACGAGTTTTATCTTTATTAGCAATTATTAAGTTATGATTAACTGAAAAGTTAGATTTTATTTTATTTTTATTTTTTAAATCAAAATATGCACCTGTCCTTGCTGGACACAAGGTTTCTGAGGCTTGTGGCTTGGATTGCAATATGTTAAGGTGACAATATATGTGGGGGGGGGTTTTTTTCATTAATACGAGTGAAAGTCCAAACCCGAATGATTTTTCTTTAGTTACTCATTTTTAGGAAGTTATTTCTAGTTAATATTTCATTTTTATTGGTGTGACCACTTGTTTTGGTTGGTTTTTTTTTCCTCCAAATTAACATTTTAGCTCAGCCCTCACGCTTAGGCTAAGAACAAAAAGTAGCTGTTTGATGGCACAGCCGGTCTGTGTTCTCTGCTGCTGAATTTATGCTTGAATTATATTGTAAATTGTACATATTCGGATTAGAAGAACCTAAATGCAATTTCTGGCATGCAGTCTCTAACTGTATAAATGTACAAGTTGATTTGAATTATATGAGATAACAAAAACCTCTTGTATTCATTACTACTGCAGACTGGGTTTTATCTAAAGCTATATTAAACTTTCAAACCTTGTTCAGTTTAAATGTGTTTATCTTTTATCCAGCCCACTTTTTAGTGCTTTAATCAATGACTCTTTATAAAGAGTATGATTATAAATGCCTCAAAATAAACTCTGAAGCTGTTTAAGGGCTTCTGAGTTCACCTTTAGCGTGTGCAAAAGGCCAAGCTCTTGATTGCTTTTAAAAACAGCCAAAAAAAACCCCAAAACCTGGGTTTAGTTGAGTGGCACTTTTGGGGTCTGTGGAGCTGGTTTGGCTGAGCCTGGACCA
Source organism: Antrostomus carolinensis (assembly GCF_000700745.2). Lineage (NCBI taxonomy): Eukaryota > Metazoa > Chordata > Aves > Caprimulgiformes > Caprimulgidae > Antrostomus > Antrostomus carolinensis. The sequence goes on from NW_010340989.1 coordinate 11,737, forward strand.
AGGTACCCCCTGAAAACCGATGGGTTCTCCAGTTCAGGCAGCCCCAACACACCAACGTCCCACTGAATCTTGGAATTTTCCATTAATTTAGGAAATGCCCATTAATGAAACTTAGGAATAAATGAAATTAATGCCCATTAGTGAAATAATGTCATTAATTCCCATTAATGAAATAATGACATTAATTCCCATTAATGAAATAAGGAAATTAATGCCCATTCATGAAATTAATGCCCATTCGTGAATTAATGAAATTAATGATGAAATTCCTCCGTAGCACAGAGGCAGGGGAGGGCTTTTTCTCTCTGCACATTCCCAGAGAAGTGGGAATTTTTAGCGTTATCTCCCCATCCAGCCCCCCAGGAATTAAAGCTCCAGAAATCCCTAGAGGCTGTCAGCTCTCACCTGGTTAGAGCAGAACTTCTGCTTTGGTTTTTACTCTGAACTGCCCCGTTAGTTGCTGGGTATCACCACTCAGAGTGGGCAAAGTGTGTTCTGTGCTAACAGAAGAATAAAAGAGTGACCAAAGAGGAGTGACTTGGTAGGGAAGTTGACCAAAGATAGGCAGGTGGTGGTGGTGCCTCAGTCATCCCACAGCATCAGGCACAGAATGTGTTTGGATTTATTCCCTCAGTTGTACTTGAACCAAAGGGAATTTGCAGTGTGTGCTTGGAGATGTGAACACTAAATTGTGGGCAGGTTTTAAATCCCAGAATGGCCTGGATTGGAAAAGCCCTTTAAGATCATGGAGTCCAACCATGAACCCAACACTGACCAGTCCCCTGTGACTAACCCATGTCCCTCAGCACTATGTCTACACGACTCTTCAATCCCTCCAGGGATGGGGACTCCACCACTGCCCTGGGCAACCCCTTCCAATGCCTCAGAACCCTTTCAGCAAAGAAATTCTGCCTCACATCCCATCTCAACTGCCCTGGCCACAGCTGGAGCCCATTTCCTCTTGTCCTGTCCCTTGGGCCTTGGTTGAACAGACCCACCCCCACCTCTCTCCACCCTCCTCCAAGGGACTTGCACAGAGCCACAAGGTCTCCCCTCAGCCTCCTTTTCTCCAGGCTCAACACCCCCAGTTCCCTCAGCCACAAGGGAACTCAGCACACTTGTGCTCCAGACCCTTCCCCAGCTCCGTTGCCCTTCTCTGGACACGCTCCAGCACCTCCATGTCCTCTTATTTTCCATGACTTGGCTCAACTCACAGCTTGAGCACCTTTTCCTTCTCATTCAGCCCAAGTGTCCCAACACCAGCAGCTCTATTGCCTTCATCCGCGACATTTAAGGATGCTCCAGGGCTACAAAGGCCAGCTGAGTTCTGCAGGGAAAGGTCCCCTCTCCTCCTTCTCTGTGAGGGGACCCGTCCTCCTGCCCACAGAGGGACGGGGATCTCACCTGACAGAGCTGGCAGCGCTCAGCTTTGCTCCGCTGGGTTTGTGGAAGGAGTATCACTTCATAATGGACACAAAATACAATTTAAAATATGTCCTAGGCATTATTGATAAACATTCAAAAAGCTCAGTGGCCCCTTCCTAATGCATAATTTACAATTTCATTTTAAAAAAGGCAAGAACCAACAGTTTCTTTGACAAGAGCTATTCTTAATTTTTATATAATATTTCTGAAGTGTCTGTTCTAAAATCAGGGTGTTGTGCACCAGCTCTGCTGCAGGTCCTGCATGGTGCACAGCGTTTCCATCATTTCCAATTCTGCACACACACATCATTCATCTAGCCCACGAGTCCTCCATACAGATAACCTTAAAACTATTGCATAATTTATATATTTTATATTATATTTTTCGTTTGCTTAGCCCTCAGGAAATCTATGCAAAGGAAATGGCACACGCTGTAAGAAATGTCAGCTATTGCTCCAGAGTCAACAGAGCAGAAAGGCAACAGTGGAACAATGTTTTTAAGTGCTCTGTGTGTCTAAGTGTTGTGAAGACAATTTATTGTCTTCTTAAATCATCTTCTTAATCTGTAAATAACAGAATGGGCAAAAAACCCCCCCAAAAAAAGCTGCTGATTTTGCTCTCTCTGTCCTCTTGACCCTTTTCACATCCTTCTGCCTTGGGTTTAAAATCCTGATTATAAGCCATTCGCTCCCTCCCTCAGAGTCACTCTGGGGACACCAGGGACACAAGGCTCTGAGCTATTTGGGCATCAATTGGCTAAAAAAATAAAGGATTTAAATGAGTCTGTAAATGAGTTTGTAGTCAAATAGAATCCTAGAGTGGTTTGGGTTGGGAAGGACCTTAAAGATCATCTAGTTCCAACCACTGATAGATACATAGAAATTTTAATTAAAAAAAAAAAATTGATACATCTAAAATTTTTCTTAAAAAAAAAAAAAAAGGAGAAAGGAGAAAAATATTAATTAAAAAAAATTTATACATTTAAAATTTTTTTTAAAAAAAAGCAGAAAGGAGAAAAATGTTAATTAAAAAAAATTGATACATTTAAAATTTTTCTTAAAAAAAAGCAGAAAGGAGAAAAATGTTAATTAAAAAAAATTGATACATTTAAAATTTTTCTTTAAAAAAAAGCAGAAAGGAGAGTCCTGGGTAAATGCCAGGGAAGAACCCCCAGGTGAAGGGACTTGCAGCTTGGACTGAAAATGCTTTCCTGGCTTGGCAATATCTGTTTGAAATAGTGTGCAATCAGCTCCTTGATATCCCTTTGGGGTTTTGCATTTGGTTTTGGGGTTTTTTTTGCCATAAAACTCCTTGCTTTGGGAATTAATAATTCTCATATTTCTTAAGAAGTGGGAAAAAAAATTAAAAAAAAAGAGATATTTTTAAATTTTCCTTATTACCTCCCTTGACAGGTGGGACACGGGGCACACGGCCACACTGGTGCACCAGGTCAGCGCATCCTCATATTTGGGCTCCATTTTCTGTCCCCTCTGTCACTGTGTTGTGGGGAAGCAATCCCAGGCAGGGCACAAAGCCCTAAATAGCTTCTATTTCATTAAGAACTTTTTATACAATGAAAGAATAAAAAATATTTACATAGGATCTCCAGGATTGAAGGAGACGAGCAGCAGTCGGGTTGTCCACTCTGGAAGGACAAATTGGTGTGGGTGTCCCCAGTGAAGCTCCTTACTTTTATATAAATAAGCAAATATTAATGTAATTATTGCTATAATAAAAAATTCCCTTATTCTGGTTAGCCTGACTGCTGCAGGAGGCAGGTTGCTGCTGCTTCCATAAATACCTCATCGTTCTGTTACAATGGAAGGGGTTTAAGAGATGAAAACTTGAATTACGTTTCTAGCTCTCTGCTTTAAAGTAGCTTGGAGCATATAGACTGCTTCTAAAGAGCCAGGGAACAGAAATAACACAGACAGCATGTTTTTAATGAGAGCTGAACTTCTTTTCCAAATTTTTAGGAGCTAGTGTATTAAAAATAATGGGAAAAATCCCTGTTCTTCAGGCTGGAGAGGGAGGCAGCAGGGCTTCCCCAGGCTCTGTGCTGGGGACACTGCCCATCCTGTCCAACACCCGGGACTTACACACCAGGGGATCCCCACGGGAGCCATGGGGTTCTCACAGCTGGTTTGGTGTGGAACAAGCACCTTACAAGGGGTCATTTTGAAATTCCATCAGCCCCCTGACAGGGGCTGTGGAGAAGGGGGGTCCTGCACCCTGGCCACGACCGGGCAGAGCCCCGATGCTCCTGCTGAGCATCCTGTCCTTCGTCTTACTTACTTATTCTCTATAAAATATTCCTCTGAAGCAGAGGAAAAGATTTTGTAACTTAATTTATGACCCTTCTTCCTGCTCTAGTCTTCCTTTTTTTTTTTTCTTTCTTTTTTTCATCTTTTTTATAAGGCTGCAAGTGGCTGTGTTACAGAGTCACAGGATTGCCTAGATGGGAAAAGACCATTCAGATCATTGAGTCCAATCATTACAGTTTACACAAGACAGTGCAGGTGACAAACGTCCCTTCTTCCCCATCCAAAGAACTTTCCTCCTGAAGGACGCCTTGTTTCACTCTTGCAACTGTGAGTAAAATGTGAGTAAAGGTTTCAGTGACAGCCCTGAGCTCCAAGGAGGAGAAGAGTAGAACACACCTGGACTGGGACCTGGTTGGGCCCTGGGCGGCAGGAGCTGCTCTCCTCTGTGGGTTTCTCGGGTGTCACACAGATAAATTCACATACGGGATCATCACGGGGATTTTCTTTGTCCCTGTTGTCACCGGCGGGTGGTTGGTGTGAGGAAAATCCACCTGGTCTGTCCCAGGGCTGGTCTGTCTGGGTGTGCACCCAGCATCACCTGTGTGTAGGTGTTGGGGGAAGTTATCTCCACAAATGGCTTTTTCCAGATATTCTTCCTGCAGGTGCATTCACAGAATCCCAAATTCTAGATGGGAAAAGATCCTCGAGTCCAACCATGAACCCAACACTGACCAGTCCCCTATGACTAACCCATGTCCCTCAGCACTATGTCTACACGACTCTTCAATCCCTCCAGGGATGGGGACTCCACCACTGCCCTGGGCAACCCCTTCCAATGCCTCAGAACCCTTTCAGCAAAGAAATTCTTCCTCACATCCCATCTGAAATTCAATACAGGGCGTGACCTGCTGTCTAATACCTCAGCCCGCTTCCCGCTCCAGCCTGCAAACTGGGTTTGTAGAAATGGCCCATTGGTGAATTATCCGTTTCTATGGTGATGGATCGGAATAACCGTGTTGGGGTCCTGGCTGCCTTTGGCTGCCTGCTTTCTGCAAGGTCTCCCTTATCAGCTCTAAAAATACAGCATCTAATTCCCCGTAGATCATCAGCTGAGACTTACAGCCAAGATCACAGGCTTGCGCCCGTGAAAAATCACTGTGGCAAAACAGCGTGTGAGAGTTATAGACATGGTTAATAATAACCACCATCCTGATACCAGGGACACAGGAATTACTGTAAGGGAGGGGGAAAAATATAATAAAAAAATACGTTTTTCAATTTTGGTCTTGTAGAGCCAGAAATATCTTATTGTCACGGGTAGCAACTGGAAAATCCATACGCCCTACATAGTCATGGAAAAGGATGCTGATGCAGCATGAGTTTTTAAAGCTATAATGTTATTTTTTGGGGGGCAAAAATTGAAAAAGGCATGTATTTTCTAAAATATTCCCCTTTCGTCCTTAGCTCTCAGATCTGCTGTTTCCAAATGTGCCTCCTACATGGATATGCCAAGGGCAGCGGGAGCTGTGCACCCACCAGGAGAACGTTCTGCCTCGTGTGTGGAGTCGGTGGATCTTCAAATGGAAATCCTATCAACTCCTCAAACCCCTCCAAACACCCCTGGGAACTGAAGTTGTTAGTAACGTTAACTAAAACCCTGGAAGGCAAGTTTTCCTGCAGTAAAAACCAAATTATTACCCTCCTATCCTCTTACGATTCCCATCACAACCGGCAGCCACAGCAGATATCATTGTGCCTCTATTAAATCTTTAATATTTCAAAGGCACGTTTAGATTCCTCTTTCCTGGTACGAGAAACCTCAGCGTAGCACTTGGGAGGGTTGTTCTTTGGATTGAGGGAGAATGGAGATATTGAAATGTGTGACACTCCCAAATGCTGGCTCACCACTCGCCTCGCTTGTAGAAACAAGAAAAAAACCAACAGAAAAGTGGATCTCATGATTAGTCAGTCCCCAAAGTACCAAATTCATGGAGTGACTGGAAAATTATGTATATACGGAGTGGCACGGATCACTGTTTGAGTGAGGAGCATCCATGCTTACCTGGAGTTAGGTACAAAGATGAACTCCATCAATTAAAGCCGAAAGCGAGCAGCCAACGAAGGTGGAGTGCTGGAGAAATCTCTCCACGTCCAACAGGGCGTTTCTCACCACGGTGACACTTGCCCAAGGTCCCACGTACCACAGAGGTGAGGTTCAGGTTCCTTATTGGGATGCTCAACATCCACCCAGTCTTTAAAAGTAAAATTGAAGGTTTCATGTTTGTTGCAATGAAGTAGTTTGCTCTGGAAAGTTTTGATGTTAATAACAAGTGTAAATAAGGCTCAAGCTGCTGTAATGAGAAATGTCCTGTATCTGTTCATATCTATAGGTTGGCCAGAGAAGTTGTGGCTGCTCCTCCCTGGAAGTGTTGAAGACCAGGTTGGATGAGGCTTTGAGCAACCTGGTCTAGTGGAAGGTGTCCCTGCTGCTGGCAGGGGGGTTGGGACTGGATGAGCTTTAAGGTCCCTCCCAACCCAAACCATTCTATTTCTGTGATTCTATATATAACAGCATCATCATTTCTGGAAGCAGAATATGGACAGACATGGATATAGGTGCACACTCCTATATAATCTAACTGGGAGATGCAGAAAATGTTTATTCTGACCAACCACCTGATGTGTTTTATCAGACCTTTCTCTGCCTTATCTTTTTTATGGCCCATTTGTGTCTTACCTGTGTTTTCATGCTGTTGAACAGCACCAGCAGCCCTGACCAGCAGCATGCCAGGGTGGTGTGTCTGGGGCTGATGTGACCAGCTCCATGGATTGTCACAAACACGTTTCACCATGTTGAGTGCACACAGGTCATTCATTGGGGGGGGTTACAAAATCGACTGTAGGAGTTTAACTTTGCTGGCAGCCAGACACCACAGAGCTGCTCGCACCCACCCAGGGAATGGAGGAGAGAATTGTGGGGGTAAAGGTGAGGAGACTTGTAGGGTGAGATAAAAACAATTTAATAATTTAAATAAAATAAACTTAAAATAGTAAAGATCATAATAATGACAATGATAATAATATCTATAAATGAGTGATGCCCAGTACAATTCCTCACCACCCACCAATAGTGATCCCAGACGAGTGAAAAGGAACCCTAACTATGAAACCACAATCCCGGGAGAGCCAGAGCCCGAGTGATCCCCGAGAGAATCCCCAGCTTCCCGCTCAGCCCTGGGCAATGTCCTGCCCATGGGGGACAGGAGATGGAATATCTCATTGGCAGAGCCAAATGCCAATTTGGGGTTAGCTAATTACTGCGCTTCCCCCCTCCCAGTCCTTTGCACTTGCAGACCAGCAAATCACAATGTCCTTGTACTTCCAGCAGCAACTAAAACCATCAGTGTGTTATCAACATTCTTCTCATCCCAAATCCCACACTGACACCAAACCACAGCGCTGTTCTAGCTACTGAGAAGAAAATTAACTGTGTCCCAGCCAAACCAGGACATCAACTTTCCCATAAGAGGTTGTTCCCCAGTGCTGGCTGTAGGAACAACCTCCCCCAACCCCCATCAGCCGAGCACACAGGTCTCCAGGGAGGTTTTTAGATCACTGCCCTTGTACCAAATCCCACACTGAAACCAAAACCCAGCTATTCTAGCTACTGAGAAGAAAGTCTCTATCCTACGAAACCAGGGCAAAGAGTAAGGAAGAAATCCTTCAGATCCGTATTTTCAGCTGAGCAGAAGGAGCCGGCAGGAACACAGTGCTGCTGGGCTCTGTGGGTCAGGCACCCCACAGCACTGGGGCTGTCACTGAGGCCAGAAATCCTGTTTTGAAGCGTTTGTCCCATATGGGAGCTGCTGCTCTGCAAGGAGAGACCAGGGCAGTGGTGGGGCCAAGGAGCAGTTGGGCTTTGCTGGCACCTGGCAGGGAGGGTTCAGGGGGCCAGCCCACAAACAGCATTGCCAGGTGTAACATCAGCAGGCTGGAGAAACACAAACCCTTCCCAGCGGTGCCTAGAGGAAGCAATTAGCCATTGGAACAACCTTCCTGAGAATTGGACCACAGATACTGAAATTAGGGCTTCTGAAGATCAGCAGGTCCGCATCTCAGCGCAGAGATGCTGGCAGGGTTTTTGGCACAGGCTCAGCAGGAGACAGCTGATCACTCAGGTCCTTTCCAGGCTTTAAATCTAGGGAAAAAAAAAATCTCAAATCTATGCCCATTTTTTAGTCCTATGTAGATATATCTCACAAATATTTCCCTAAGATCTTTTAAGTTAACATTATCATTATCGTGCTTAATTTATTAAGCATTCAGGGCAGGAAGGTAGGACATGTCTGGTAAAAGCGATCAATAGCTAATAAACACTAATGAACCCTTATTAGACTTCCTACAACCCTTCCCCAGTTGCCTTATTTTCAGCCCATATACAGTGAGGATTTCACATGTGATGAAACATTCCGTGTACCCCCCCCAGTTTTTTTCTCCTCTCAATAAAAACTTCTGTGGGGTGTGTTGTGATTGGGAACGTTGTCGCTGTTTGGGACAGAGCTTTTCCCAGTATTTTCTGCAGAACTGTGTTTTTCTGGAGGTGGCTGTGATTAGAGCTAACGTTAATTAGAAGAAATGCTAATCTACCAGATGGATTTTTTTTTTTAAAGGCATGGTGGAGGAGCAGTCAGCACAGCACAGGGGCTGGTGGAAAAGTAGGAGCGGGGTTTGTGAGCTGTGCGTGTGCGACCCACGCGCTGCCGTGGTTGAGGGACTGGGATGATGTTATTTCATGAATAGGGAATTTGCAGCGTGTGCTTGGAGATGTGAACATGAAATTGTGGGCAGGTTTTAAATCCCAGCATGGCCTGGATTGGAAAAGCCCTTTAAGCTCATCGAGTCCAACAATGAACCCAACACTGACAAGTCCCCTATGACTAACCCATGTCCCTCAGCACTGTGTCTACACGACTCTTCAATCCCTCCAGGGATGGGGACTCCACCACTGCCCTGGGCAACCCCTGCCAATGCCTCAGAACCCTTGCAGCAAAGAAATTCTTCCTCACATCCCATCTCAACTGCCCTGGCCACAACTGGAGCCCATTTCCTCTTGTCCTGTCCCTTGGTCCTTGCTTGAACAGACCCACCCCCACCTCTCTCCACCCTCCTTTCAGGTAATGGTAGAGAATCTTAAAGTGAAAAGGATTTTCCTTTTTTAAAAAAAAATTCTCTGTCTTGCATTACCAGCGATTTCTGTGCACCCATGTTCTTGCAAAATCTTGTTCATGACAATTTAGTAGATAAACTCCGGCACTTCATGAAGGCAGGAGCCTTCGCCTGGGTCAAAGCTTTAATGGGCACAAGCTGGAACACAGGAG
>NW_010340990.1:0-3104 GCF_000700745.2 Antrostomus carolinensis
CCTCCCTCCATTTGGGTCATTAATTGGAAATATTTGATTCCTGGTGTGGTGCCAACTGAATTTTGGGGAGGTTTGTATCAAATTTGAGGGCTGGTAGCAAAAATTTGGGGCTTGATGGCAAAGATTTGAGGGTTGATAGGAAAAATTTGAGGGGTGGTAGCAAAAATTTGAGGGCTGATGGCAAAAAATTGAGGCTGATGGCAAAAATTTGGGGCTTGATAGCAAAGATTTGAGGGCTGGTGGCAAAAATTTGGGGCTTGGTAGGAAAAATTTGAGGCTTGATAGCAAAGATTTGGGGCTTGGTAGGAAAAATTTGGGGCTGGGTGGCAAAAATTTGGGGCTTGGTGGCAAAAATTTATAAATGCCTGAAATTTCAGAGGCACAACAATATTTAGAAGATTTTTTTTAATTTTTTTTTTAAATATTACATTAGATCCTTAAATGTATATAAAGCAACAACTAATTTGCAGCTGAAAGCCTGAGGGAAAGACTTCAAAGGGTCAAAACACTCCTTGAATCACAATTCTTCCCAACTGTTTTGTTCTCCTCAGACAAGTTTGTTTATGATCCTTCCCCCCCCTCCTCAAACTTTTCCTGCAGGGTGCAAGGAAAACTTCACAAGCTGTGGAGGTAGATTTCAGAATTTCAATATTGAATTCAAAATGTAAAAGTTTAACCTAATAGTATTTAAAAAAATAAAGGTGAGAGGCCAGGGTACAAGAAATCCAGCAGCAGTGAGGTGAAATGTCCAAAATTTGCTGGTTTAAAAGCTTTTGGGGTGAAAGATGAAAATAATTCTCTGGATCCACTTTGGATTTTACTAATGTTGATTTTTTTGGGGGGGGAAAAAAAGCTGCTCCCAATTATTCTGGTGGATGAAAATCAGCTCGTTACCCCAGAGAGGTGGTAGAAGCCCCATCCCTGGAAGTGTTCTCGACCAGGTTGGATGAGGCTTTGAGCAACCTGGTCTAGTGGAAGGTGTCCCTGCTGCTGGCTCATGGATCTGGATGAGCTTTAAGGTCTTTTCCAACCCAAACCAGTCTGGGATTCTATGAAATATTAAATTCTGGGATGTTAAGTTGCTCTGACTGGTCCTTGGGTGCGATGAGAGGGACGAGGGGAGGAATCTCTGCTCCACCACGATGAGTTTTGCATCAGGGTGTGAATTTACACCTCTGGCTCAGGTTGTCATTATCAGGATGATTTCCTTCCGGGGAGTTTTAGTCTCTCTCATTTTTTCTTTCCTCTCTCAGCTTCCACTATTGGCTTGAGCAACAAAAGTGTGGGAGGAAACCAGAGGTGTTACTCTGTTATCACACCATCACGGGTGCTGGGTCAGAGGAAGCAACTCCCCTTCTCAAACATCATTTATATTTTCACTTGTATTTTCATTATGGTTTTTTTATCCCACTAAACCAGTGGTGTCAATCCCAAGCTCTGGGCTGGGTGTTTCCTCAGCCCTCATGACACAAATTTAGGGATCTTTAAGGTCACCCCTTGGCCACCAGTGTCCCCTGTGTGAGCCAGTGGCTGAACATTCCTCACTTGGCACTCCAAAGCTTCCTCTCTTTGCACATCCCAACTCCAAATCCTCCAGTCCAACTTCACCTTCTTTAATTTATCCCCCTCCACACAGAATTTATTTGTTTGGGGTTTTTTTTTCATTTCAGAGAAAGCAATTCCCTTTTTCAAACATCATTTATATTTTCATTTCATTTTATCCCACTAAACCAATGGTGCCAATCCCAAAATCAAGCTCTGGGCTGGGTGTTTCCTCAGCCCTGATGACACAAATTTAGGGATCTTTAAGGACACCCCTTGGCCACCAGCATCCCCTCGTGTGAGCCAGTGGCTGAACATTCCTCACTTGGCACTCTAAATCCTCCAGTCCAACTTCACCTTCTTTAATTTAGCCCCTTCCACACTCATGACATGAATTTGGGGATCTTTAAGGACACCCCTTGGCCACCAGTGTCCCCTGTGTGAGCCAGTGGCTGAACATTCCTCACTTGGCACTCCAAAGCTTCCTCTCTTTGCACATCCCAACTCCAGAGCCTCCAGTCCAACTTCACCTTCTTTAATTTAGACCCTTCCACACTCATGACATGAATTTGGGGATCTTTAAGGACACCCCTTGGCCACCAGTGTCCCCTGTGTGAGCCAGTGGCTGAACATTCCTCACTTGGCACTCCAAAGCTTCCTCTCTTTGCACATCCCAACTCCAAATCCTCCAGTCCAACTTCACCTTCTTTAATTTAGCCCCTTCCACACAGAATTTATTTGGTTTGGGGTTTTTTTTTCATTTCAGAGAAAGCAATTCCCCTTTTCAAACATCATTTGTATTTTCATTTCATTTTATCCCACTAAACCAGTGGTGTCAATCCCGAATTTATTTGTTTTGGGGGTTTTTTTTCCCATTATCACTGTGTATTTTCAAATCAGACAGTAAAAAAAACCCCAAACTACCCCGACCCTCTGAAGTATTTCACCATTTCAAAGCCTCTCACCTGCCCAGGAGTGGTTGGATTCCTGACAGGTTCTGGGATTATCAGTCTGCAACGTGGACTTTTAACGCCCTCTTGATACCTCCTGGGTGGAGCTGCCAAAGACAAACAACAAGGCAGCAGCAAACACAAAGAGTCTTGGGACTGGAACAGGAAGGAAACAAGAAATTAAATGGTACAGAGACAGGAATTGATGGATGGGAGTGGAAAATAACCCTCCACCTACCAACCTTGAGCGTGTCTTGGCATCTTGATGCCGATTGTGACCTTGAGGGGTGTCAGCAACCGCTTCAACTTGGGACCTGTGGCTCCTTCCTCCTCCTGGGAGCTGGTCCCAGTTGTGGTAACAAACACCCCCTGTTAAATCCACCTCCTAAGTACTGAGGATGGTGGTGGTGACCCGTGTTTAACACCTTTGTTTGTACACCAGGAGTAAGAGGTTGAGGATCAACAGTGAGTGGTGTAAAGTGGGGAGGAGGCTGAAGGTGGGGATTATACCTGTTGTCTCTGTGGCTGAGTTCTTCTGCCTTCGTTTGGTGCTGTGGGGGTGAGGAAAAGGGGGGGCTGTGGGTGAGGAAAGTGGGGCTGGAGGTGAGGAAA
>NW_010340991.1:0-625 GCF_000700745.2 Antrostomus carolinensis
GGGGGGTCTCACCCATGCACTGCAGTCCCTGCTTCCCGATGCCCCTGGGGAGGAGAGCGGCACTGTCACCCCCCGGGTGTCACGAGTGGCCCCGGCCTCAGCAGGTGCCCACCCACCCGTGGCCATGGGGCCGTGGGGTCCACCTGACCTGGACACCTGGATCTGTGGGGCCATGGGGTCACCATGACCCAAAGACCCACATCTATGGGGTCTACTTGACCTGGACACCCATGTCCATGGGGTCACCTTGACCCAAAGACCCTCATCCATCGTGTCTCCTTGACCTGGACACCCAGGTCCATGGGTCCCTGAGGTCCACCTGACCTGGACACCTGGGTCCATGGGGTCTATGTGACCTGGACACCTGGGTCCATGGGGTCTATGTGACCCTGACGCCCAGGTCCATAGGTCCCTGAGGTCCATCTGACCTTGACACCTGGGTCCATGGGGTCTACTTGACCTGGACACCAAGATCCATGAGGTCTATGTGACCCTGACACCCAGGTCCATGGGTCCCTGAAGTCCACCTGACCTGGACACCAAGATCCATGGGGTCTACTTGACCTGGACACCTGGGTCCATGGGTCCCTGAGGTCCACCTGACCTGGACACCTGGGTCCATGGG
>NW_010340992.1:0-297 GCF_000700745.2 Antrostomus carolinensis
TTCAATAAGGCCAAGTGCTGGGTCCTGCGCCCGGCTCACAAGAACCCCATGGGAAACTACAGGCATGGGGAGGAGTGGCTGGAAAGCTGCCTGGTGGAAAAGGATCTGGGGGTGTCGGTTGACAGCCAGCTGAACATGAGCAAGCAGAGTAGCCAGGTGGCCAAGAAGGCAAATAGCATCCTGGCCTGTATCAGAAATAGTGTGGCCACCAGGAGTAGGGAAGTGATTGTCCCCTTGTACTTGGCACTGGTGAGGTCGCACCTTGAGTACAGTGTTCAGTTCTGGGGCCCCCAATAT